>NC_089216.1:6570457-6870457 GCF_963930695.1 Labrus bergylta | reverse complement strand
CACTCGAGCGGCTTGGTATAAAACACGTGTTAGATAAGTGACATTGATAATCTCATGGCAGATCTCACCAAGTCCAAATTGAACTTGCATGCTGTTGATCATGAATCACTTTGATCCAGGTTTTTTTTTACCTCGTGGTTCGCATCAAAATGGATTTAAAAAACAGGTTGTTCACCATACAGGATAAATGTATGTGTGAATAGGATGGAAAAATAAATAAAGAACAGCAAACAAACAAAAATATAATTAAACAGAAAACTTCAAAACATCAACTTTTGCATTAGTCAGAGGGCTTTGAAAGATAAAAGACTTTCCTGCTTTTGTCACACTTTGATTTTTACCACAAATCGACCACACATACTCTTGTGTGTTAGGTCTTAAAAGTAGTTAAAAAATGTTTTTTTTTAGAGGATTAGAGACGGCTATATGAAAGGAGAACTGTTTGACATGCTAGTGCTACTTTAGTTTATATAAAATAACAGAACTTTAACACATGAATGAGGGTAAAGGTGATGAAATCTGATTTGAGACACTTAATGAAGTTGCATTTTGTCTGTGCAAGAGAGTCCATTTTTTTAAGTTTTTTAACCCATTTAGCTCACCTACTGACTGCTTAAATGTTTAACACTCCATCCGCCTGACTGTGCCGCGGCTTTTCTCGTCATTCGGTGTCAAACTGATTTAATTGAAGAGTGTGTCCGCCCCTCCCCGGCAGGTGCCAAACTGTGTTACTGCAGAGAGTGAAAAACAGGGGTGTCCCATGTCAACCGCTCCGTAATCACAGCAGTCAAGGGGAAAAACCTCAAGCATGGTAGCCATGAACAATTCCACATGTTATTATGACGCTGGAACAGTGTGGTTTTTTATTAGAGACATGTGTTTAACTGGTGCCCTCTGACACTGTGAACCGCTGCATCCACAAAGTCAGATCATAGTGAAAAACTCTCTGCTTCCAGATGTTTATTTTATACTTTTATCTTTTCCAGTTCTGGGAGTTACTGATCATTTGTGTTATTAAACAACTCTTATTTCTGTCTTTAATGTGCTGTTTTTACTGCATGCTCTCCACCTGTTCTTGCAGCATTACACCCCCCTGTTAACAACCTTACATCCCCTCTTAGATACGGAGCCCCCGGTGATTGACAGGTGCAGGTCTCCGCCCACAGTCCAGGCCACAGACACGGAGGCGGCGGCGGTCGTTTGGGAGGTGCCGCAGTTTTCTGACAACTCAGGTATGTCTGGATGGTCTTTTTTCCCCTGGTGTTCCACTCCACCCTCCTCCCTCCGCCAATAATGATGGTTAAAGCGGATATTTCCGTTAGGTGACTGGAAAAAGGGGATCAGAGGAGGGCTTTTTACGTGTGTGAATTACTGTGAGAAACACGGGGACGTATGGTGCAACAGCGAGAGGATGAGTTGTAATTGTGTGCTCCGTTTGCCTCGTTTGTGGGCTCGGTGTTGAAGAGAGGGACAGAGAGAGAGAAAGGAACCAGTTTGTTAAGAGAGTCTGTTAATGTCGTTCATGTTTAAACAGACGGAGGGAGCAGGTGTTTTTGTAATAAAGAATCGTCTTTTGTGAGCAACTTTCACTTAGTAATTTGTATAAAAATGTGAGTGCTTGGCTCACATGGGAGTTAAATGCTTTTAAATGACCTGCCACATCTTTATTTTAATGAATCAGTGTGACCGCAAAGCTTAAAATATCAGGTTATTAATCACTGTGTCAGCCAAGGTGACTGAAGAATTACACCCATGAGGAAAGCATTCATTTAGTCCCCCATTAACAACAGGTGCAGCCAAAAGTATTCACTCTCTGAAATAGCAATGCTGCAGGGTAGAAGAACTCAAAGCCCTGTAGTCATCATGCTTAATACACAAAAACACAATCAGCTAAATATTCTTCAGTTTCAGAACTCAATATCCTCAAAAGATGAAGGAATGACTGACACACTTTTAACTCCTTAGAAAAGATAAACCTGGGAGTGCTGAGTCACTGTTTACTTTCCAGGTCTATTTAATAGCTTTTTCATGTTGTTGGTTATACTGACTTCATTTTACATTTTACATTTTAACTTTATTTGTATTGCTGAGCACATGGAAGATCCAGATCATATCATATGTCATATGCTTATTTTGATGTATTTATTGTAGGGCTGTGCTTTTTAAGTCGACTAAATGGATTCCCCTCATAACCCTTTCTAGTCGGCACCAGAATTACTAGCCGGTTAAACCAATTGTAAATATTTTGGTTCACAATGCCGGTCATAAGTCAACTTGTTCCCACAATCCAAAGACTCGTTAGGTCGTTAGATTAATGATCATTAATGATGTTTTTTTGTTTATGTGTCAGCCCTGTGATCGACTGACGCCCAGTCCAGGGTGAACCCCGTTTCGATCCCAATGACAGCTTGGATCAGCTTTAGCCTCTCGCAACCTCCTTTAAAAAAAAAAAAAAAAAACAAGTCAAGATGTCAAGATCTATACGAAAAGATGATTCTACTTATTATATTAGATTAGGTAACATACATGTATTGTGCTTTATTCTGTTACCTAACTCAATCTCTGTTCACAAATCACTTAGATTTGCAAAACCTCGCGACCCTGCAGCTCTCAAATCCACTCACACACACCACACACAAACCTCTCGTCTCTTTCATACACACAGGGGCGTGTCCCGCCTCGCTCTCGTTTCTGACACTCTTCATTAGAAGTACCCAAAAAACACAACCTCTGTTTTCAAAAGTGTCACTCACGATTCTGTTGCACCACATTCCTAGCCTAACAGCTGACGTCTCTCTCTTTCTCTCCATCTTTCCTACACCTGCAGAAATTATATTATCTTATATTTCAGCTTAATCTAAAAAAAACAAAAACATCTGGACCACATCACTATCTTTTTATTTTCTTCTAAATGTCACAAGGCTCTTAGAAATAGGCCATTGGGAAGATTTGATATGTAACCTGTCAGTCCTCTTTTTTTAAAGCATAATCCATCTCGCTATTAAACAGATTATCTCGATGCTGAGCAGCTCAGAGCGATCTGTTACAAAGGAGAGCATCGATGCTGCTAACTATGCTAGCTTTGGCACGCTCTCGCCTTAGCTGTACCCAAATAGTCGTAGTGCTGACAGACAACAAACCAGACTCCTCCATCCCAAAGCCAGGCCCGTGCAATTCACTGGCTTTGGCCTAGACACACACACACACACACACATAATCACACACACACACACACACACACACACACACACACACAAACAAATACATACATAACTCAAAAGCAAGTTGTTTATGTGTGTACAGAAATGTAGGCAGGCACGGACGCTCATTTAAACACAGGCCTCAAACGTTAGGTTCCAGCGTGCTTATTACACCACCTGTCTCCAGAAGGTGCACCTCCATCAAACACACACACTCATGTTACACACACACACACACACACACACACACACACACACACACACTCTGTAATAACAGGCTGCTGCGGCTGCTTCAGGCCCACACGACGTCAGCCCAGCGCTGCTTCGACGTCAGTGTTTTGTTTTTCCAGGCCCACACCCTGATGCCAGCGCTAAATATAGCCGAAACTCATTAGACACACACACATAAACACACTTTCAAACACACACACACACACACACACACACACACACACACACACACACACAGGCTATATATAAGTGTAGACTCCAGGCTCCTGCAGGCCAGACGTGTGTCAGACCTGATGGAAAGGAGGAGTTGGACTGGAGTTAAACGAAAGGTCACTCCATTTTTTCGCTCTTTAATCTTGTCTGCCTCTCACACTGGCAGCGCAGATGTTTCACACGTGCAGACACACACTCACACACTTCTCTCATCACCGCCGTCTCGCCCAGGCTTCTATCCATCACCCTCTTCTCATGCAAGCCAACCAGACGAAAGAAACGTTCCCTTTCCATTCCCAGGAGATGGATTTTTCTGCAGCTGTGTGATGCCCAGACACATCACTCCCATGTCAACGTATCATTGTTTAACATAACTTTAATGGTTTACTTAAGAGTGACTCACTTAGTCCTGGAAAGGGATTCAAGGCCAACACTGCCCTCTGCTGGATGACTGAAAGTAAAATATAAGAACCAATAGACGTGTCTGAACTTTGAAAATATTAAATATGAGAGAAAACTAGGATCTTTCTGTCGGCTGTAAATCATGCAGGTTTTCTTTTAGGTGATTATTTGAACATTTCAAATGATTCTAGGCAGTTTTGAACAGTTTGACTTTAGATAGTTGTCCAACTAACCTTTGCTAGAGATCCAGATAATAGGAGACTTTTCTTTCATTCACCATATTTGCAATTTAAATCATCCTTTGTTTTTTTTTGTTTTTTTTTACCAACAAGGGAATCATTTTAGTGTCAAGCTAAGGCGTAATTCAGTGGAGAGTCTAAAATGACAAACTGTGTATCAGAAATGAATCTAAAATAAAAACTTTGAGCGAGTCTTTTACTCTTAGTGCTGATTATCTGTAAAAACTCTGTAATGTGTATGTCTCTATCAGGTGGTCGCCTCACAGTGACCAGCAGTCACACTGCCGGCTCTCAGTTCCCAGTCGGGGAGACTCTGGTCCAGTACACAGCGACTGATGCTGCAGGAAACAGCCGCACCTGCAACCTCACCGTCACTGTGCAAGGTACAGAGCTGACACATCAGAGTGTACTATTTTACACTTGTTTGTGTAACGTGTGCAAATATTAGACCTTTTTAACCAAATTTAATCAACAGATTTAGTCTGTTTTAAGAACTAAAACTGTGGGCCTGTAAGGATGATGAAATAGTGAGAATAAAAAGGTCAAATGTCGTTTGTGGATTTTTCCTTTGCTGAGTTTATGATGTTCATTGTGTGTTTGTGTGGGTCCAGGAACGACCTGTGACCAGCCGTACATCCCTGTGAACGGAGAGTTCATCTGCTCAGAACAAGAAGAAGGCGTTAACTGTACTCTTCAGTGTAAAGACGGCTACAGCTTCACTCAGGACGGCGCGCACAGCTACTTCTGCGCCTACAACGGTGTGTGGGAGCCGCCGTCCTCTGCGGACAGACCCGACTGCTCAGGTAAGCAACAACACTATGTATACATACATGAACATAACTGTAGGATGCATGTGGAAATGTTAGGGCTTTTTTTTTTTTAATTCAATGAGTTTTGGCAAATGAATGAACTGTAATCTGATGAATACTCACTTTGCTGTCTTTCTCAGTGAAGCGAATAGCAAACAACGGATTAAAGCCCTTTGAGATGCTGTTCAAAGCCTCTCGCTGTGACGATGTGGATCTGATCAAGTCATTCACAGGAGAGTTCAACACCAAACTGGAAGGCATGGTGAGGACCTAAATATGTTTGAATTAACGCTGCTTTGCTGATCCAGAATAATGGACACAAACACTAATGGACGGACCCAAGAAATTGTTTCCAAGGTCTGATTGGACCTGATCATTTTAGAGGATATTTATTAAAGTGTTTTGTTTTTTTCCTGAGATATTAAAGATCCAGGACCATGCATGTCAGAGAGAAGAGAAACTTAGAGTCAGTATTTAGAAATAAACCTGACAAATCTGCCACAAGGGTCAAGTTAGACCATTTTCACACACCACACTTTCTTCTTCTCCAACAGCTCCCCAACATTTGTAGCAGCGATGATGTCATCTGCAAGCTTGAGGTGATGTCACAGGGCCACTGTCTGGAGTACAACTACGACTACGAGAATGGATTTTCTATTGGTAGGATTGAAACAATCACTCACTAAACATTCAACAATGCACAACTTGTATTTAAATTTGAGCTGTTTTATGTTTACCAGCACCAGGGGGATGGAGCAACAGCTGGGGACCTCAGGGTGCTCAGGACTATGCGTACTTTGAGTCAGGCTTCGCTACAGGCAGCCGGCAG
This sequence comes from Labrus bergylta, assembly GCF_963930695.1. Classification (NCBI taxonomy): domain Eukaryota; kingdom Metazoa; phylum Chordata; class Actinopteri; order Labriformes; family Labridae; genus Labrus; species Labrus bergylta. Next base: position 6,864,534 of record NC_089216.1, on the reverse strand, counting down.
CTCGCCAGGCCGCAGCAGGACAGCCGCATGCAACCGCACCAACGCGCAAAGAGGCACCGCAAAATCACCGGACCCACCAGAGACCAGAAGATCCAGATCTTCTTCAACATCACAGGTACAAAGAAGGTGTTTATTTACCCTCAAAGTGCTCAAGTGGTTTCTATTCGTTCCCATCAGTTGTTCCTTAAACTCTGTCCATTCCCCCAGCAAGCATCCCTCTGCCTATATCGAGGAACGACTCGATAGAAGTGGCCAATCAGAAGAGACTCCTGCGGACCCTCGAGCAACTGACCAATCGTTTGAAGCGAACGCTCGCCAAACAGCCGCTGTCCAGTTTCCACGTTTCCTCTGAGATGATCGTGTCTGATCCCAAATCTCTGGAGAGCAGGAAAGCGTTTCTGTCCTGCCGGCCGGGGTCAGTGCTCAAAGGCCGGATGTGCGGTGAGTTTGTGGAGGTTCAATAACTTAAAACACCTTTTAGAGAATGATTTTAAGATTTTTATGATTTGCTTGTGTTGTTGCAGTCCAATGTCCGGTGGGGACTTACTTCTCTCTGGAACATAACGAGTGTGCGAGCTGCTGGTTGGGCTCCTTCCAGGATCAGGAGGGTCAGCTGGAGTGCAAGTCCTGCCCGGAGGGGACCTCCACAGCGTACCTGCACTCCCGCAGCGTCTCTGAGTGCAAAGGTAACACAATCTCACAAACACAATCTCAGCTTTTTCTTAATGCAGTGGTCGTGTTCTTTCTGTATCTGATAATTACTCGTGGTGTTTTTTTAGGACAGTGTAAACCCGGCAGTCACTCTCTGAATGGGTTGGAGATCTGCGAGTCGTGTCCTCTGGGTCACTTCCAGCCTGGTTTTGGCGCCAGAGAGTGCGTCGTCTGTCCTGACGAAACGTCGACTGTCACCAGAGGAGCCGTGGACGAAGAAGAGTGTGGAGGTGATTCAGTCTAACAGCTTGGTTTAAGCATTGATCTTTCATTAAAGTTATGCCAAATGGTGCTTGGTAACAGACAAAAATATAAATAGATAAAAAACATCTGGTATTCAAGTTCAGTTATATCAGAAATTCCTTCTTGTAAATCTTTACATATTGTTGCTGTTTAAAGTTAAATCATGAATTTTGAAAGGGAGAAAGTCTTGGCAACTTTGAAACTTTTAAACCAGTTAAAGCGTCAATATTTTTCGATTGTTCTGCCATTAAAGTATTTTTCTTCTTCTTCATGTCTCCTGCAGTGCCTTGTTCTTCAGGTCATTTCTCCCGTACCGGTCTGGTTCCCTGTTACCCCTGTCCCAGAGATTACTACCAGCCTGAACATGGCCGCTCCTACTGCCTCTCCTGCCCCTTCTATGGAACCACCACTGTTACAGGGGCGACTACGATACAACACTGCTCCAGTAGGTGTTTGTGACCAGTGAAGAACCCAAACAAAACCTTTACAAATGGCCCCAACAAATACATACAAACTAGTGAAATCTATCTCTTTTTGTTTGTCTTCAGAATAAATCCCTTGTAGTTTCTCCTATAAAAGTGTAACTGTTATTTCTTAATACCAAAATGTATGAGAAACAGATCATCCCATCCCTTAAGTTGGTACAAACCTTTATCATTTAGTTTAAGTTCCCCAATGCACACTCAAGGGTCATACAAAAAATGACAATGAATTAACAAAGGACAGAATCAGATCTCAAAAAAGTCTTCCTTGTAAAGTTCAGTTTTAAGAATCAGCTATAAGTATGTCTTGAAGTGTCTGCCTGGTGTTTTCTGGACTCTTTTGTTGTTAGTGACTGAGAAAAACATTGTTTAATGAAACTACACCGTCATAGTTTGTTCCACCACATGCTCCAGTGCAAATGTACTCTGATGAAAAGGCGATGAAAGCAGATTTTCACACAGCACCGTCTCATTTTAACACCACTGCGCTGAGTTGAGTTGTCTTGGCATGTATTAAAAATGACCTTGTGTTGAATATCTGGAAGACATGCCGAGTGAAGTCAGAGCTGCTCGGTGTCAGCCGCTGTTTGTGAGACAGCTCTCCTGCAGTTTCAAATCTCTCTGCACTTGTGGTGTGGTGTCAGATCTGTACTCGGGCAGGTTGATCCAAGTGGAAAAGGACTTACAGCACTGGATTAGCGGGGAAATGGAAATCAGTTGACTTTTATTACTCTGCTGCAGAATGGAAATGAGTTACAGTGCATGCCTGAAAGTGTGGGAAAAATAATCATTTCGTTCAGACGATCAGAATGGTTCAACAGTCTGGTGAAGAGGGGAAAGATCTTTGCCGTGTTTTTTTCCGACTTGTCTTTGTTTCCACATTTTCTCTGTGTGTCATTGTCAGGTTTTGGCTCCAGCTTTCTTCCCAAAGAGGAGAGTGTGACTGCAGCTCCAGAGGTGGAGGTCCATGAGGACTACCAAGCAAGCAGCCAGGTCAGTCTTAAGCCTGTGAAATGTTACATTTCCTCTTACAGAAGGCTGGTGTTTAATCTGACCTTTGCAACCTTTCCCCCATGTCATTCCCTACTCTCTCTCACCCTGCTTTCGGACTCAATCCACTCTCCTATCTTAACAATAAAAAGGCAAAAAAGCCCAAAAATTAATCTTTTAAAAAAAAAAAAAGAAACGCTGGAAAACAAAGTTCAAGACGTGATATGAGAGTGTGATTTAGTCTCATGTGTTATAGTGGTCTGATTGGCTGTTCCCGCAGGTGTTCCACGAGTGCTTTCTGAATCCCTGTCAGAACAAGGGGACATGTGAGGAGGTTGGGGCGGGGTATGTGTGCTCCTGTATGCCCGGATTCACAGGTAAGACAGCAACATAATTCATAGACGTTGCTATCAAGCTTTCATTAAGAAGTGTCGCTCTAAAAATATGAGGATAATTAGTTGTGTATGTTGTATTTTTTTTCTTATTGAAATGTCAACTGGAAACTTGTGTGTTGGAAACAAATGTTTGACACCCGCTCTGATATTTGCCTCTCAGGTGCAAAGTGTGAGGTCGACATCGACGAGTGTGACTCAACTCCGTGCCAAAACGGAGGCCTGTGCAAGGACGGCATGGGGGACTTCCAGTGTCAGTGCAAGCCGGGATTTTTAGGTGAGGGAGCAGTGAGGAAGAACAGTCTTAGCTGATGAAACAAGAATAAAAAAAGAAAGGTCTACTGGTAAAGGGAGGATTATGGGTCACTTGAATAATCTTAAAGCAGACTTCTTTACTTGCCCTCAGATGATTTCATGAAGGGGAAACAAAATTGTACAAACAGCTTTAGAGCAACAGTTTGATTAATTTGACTTCTGCATTTGTAAACTTAGCCAGCAGGACCTGAAATAGTGTTGGCCTCCCAAAAGTAATGTGTTTAACCTTTATTTCTGTGTGACTGTGTAATTTTGACCCTCGTCTGTGCCAGGCTCTCTGTGCGAGGCGGAGGTGAACGAGTGTCTCTCCTCCCCCTGTCTGAATGAAGGCATTTGTGTGGACGAGGTCAACAAGTTCACCTGCAGCTGCGCCGGCGGATTCACAGGTAAGCTAACGGAACAAGGTCACGTTTTGCTCCCTGGACACCAGACTGAGTAAAAAAAGTATTAACTTCAGATACTCTGCCTGTTTTCCTTTTTGTCTGCATCTCTTCCGTAGGATCTCGATGTGAGCTGGAAATCAACGAGTGCCTTTCCAACCCGTGTCTGAACGGAGGCGTGTGTGAGGACCTGACCGGCGGTTACACATGTAACTGTGTGGTCGGCTTCTCAGGGGATCGCTGTGAGGTCAACATCGATGAATGTTACAGCGCCCCCTGTCTGAACGGAGGCTCGTGTCTGGATGAGATCAATAATTACAGGTAAGAAAGGCTCTGATTGGAAGACGCATCTAAACCTCTTTACAGTTGTTGGAGGACTTCCTACAGATTTAGGATTCCAATCTATTGAGTACAGTTTAGAAATAAGAGTGCCATTTAAAGCATGATGCCAACTTTGTTATGGTTTTATGTGTACCTGAAGGTGGTGTCTCTCTGTGTCTTCCTCCCCTCTCCCAGGTGTCAGTGTGTGGAGGGTTTCCGGGGCCGTCTGTGTGAGGTGGACGTGGACGAGTGCGATCCAAACCCCTGCGTCAACGGGGCCAGTTGTCTGGACGGTCTGGGTTCTTACACCTGTCGCTGCCTCCCTGGGTTCAACGGAACCAGGTGTGAGACAGGTACTATAGGACAGACGACACATCTCCATGGCAACTCTGACAGAAGTGAACAAGTTTCTTGTTGACCTGGACTGAGACTTTTATGAAGTACCACTAGAGAACCGCTGAGAACTGCATTCAATTTGTAGTGATGGTTTCATTTGAATTGTCAAAGGGGTTTTAGTCTTTATATAATGCAGGTATGAGAACATCTGCATGTGGCCCTTCAAAATGATGCAATTGTATGACTTTGTCAGAAGTTGCAATGTTATGATTCTAAAAAGCTGTATATTAATCTGAGTCTGAGTTTGAGAAGTGAAAGTTTGAATCCATGATTTCTTGTTTATATTCTGAGTTATCTTACAGTTTATTGTCTTTGTCTTATTAATGTGAATGTTTTTTTTTTTTTTCCTTTGTCCTATCAGAAATGTCTTCTGCCTTCAACCTGGACTTTGAGGTGTCAGGTATCCATGGTTACGTCATGATGGATGCAGTGATGCCTGCGCTGACAGAGATCACCTGCACCTTTTGGATGAGGTCATCGGACACCACAAATTACGGCACACCTGTGTCCTACGCTGTGGAGGGCAGCGACAACGCTTTCCTCCTCATCGACTACAACGGGTCAGTGATTAAAAAAACAAACAGTTTTTAACTTTATTATAAATCAGAATTCAAGCTTTCTTTTCTGTCTCCCTGTGTCTTTGATTAAATCTCCTCGGACTGTCTTTCTCTCCCTACAGCTGGGTGCTGTACGTAAACGGCAAGGAGCGCATCACAGACTGTCCCGCAGTCAACACAGGACTGTGGTATCACATCGGGGTCTCGTGGAGGAGCTGGGACGGGGACTGGAGGATCTACATAAACGGGAAGCCCTCAGATGGAGGCAAAGGACTGTCAGTGGGCACCACCATCCCAGGTGTAGTGCTATCCTCTACCTGCTCCACTTCCTTCTGTAACACAAAGATTCCTCTGTTTGTGTAGACGGTGAGGTGTGGTTAACCTCTGACTTTACTCCGTGTCCTGTAGGAGGTGGAGCGCTGGTGTTAGGTCAGGACCAGGATCAGAGGGGCGAGGGCTTCAACCCTGTCGAATCATTCGTCGGCTCCATCAGCCAGCTCAACATCTGGGATCGAGTTCTCACACCTCAACAGGTAAACGCAGTCACTGGTGTTTCTCTTAAGTGCCTCATGGACCCTTTTTTTTTTTTTGTAACCTCCTCTGTTCCTCTGTGCTGTCTGTAGATCAAAGTCCTGGCCAGCAGCTGCCCCGCCTCCCATGTGACTCACAGGGGGAACGTCCTCGCCTGGCCCGACTTCCTCGCCGGGGTGGTAGGCCGAGTTAAAGTCAACCAGAACAGCATCTTCTGTGCTGGTGGGAACATTTGAATGAAATCACAGAAGCGTATTGCATTCAATTGAGAAAAACAAATCTACTCTGTTTTCAAATGGTTTTGATTTAACTTTGTAATATTTAACTTGTTAGTATTCTGAGTACTTCTATTTGCAACGCACAGCAACAATAGCTTTCTTTTAAAACATTGTCTGGTGTCTTCAGATTGCCCAAAGCTAGAGAACGCAGTGCCACACCTGCACGCCTCCACCGTGGAGGTGAGCCCCGGGGCGCAGGTCCAGCTGTCCTGTGATCCCGGCTTCTACCTGCTGGGGGAGCCAGTGCTGCAGTGCCAAAACAAAGGAGAGTGGAGCCATCCTCTTCCCAGCTGTGAACGTAAGGCAGACACCCACACCACTACCTGATTTGATTTGCTGCTGAGTGGCATTTTCTTTTTTCTTTGATGTCTTTGCTAATTTAATATGTCTCTGGATCTGGGATTCAGTCTCAAATCCTCAAATAAACAAATGATGTGCTTAGGCATAGGCTTTGAAATGATAAGTATGATGATGCTGTTAAAATTTGTATTATGTTCTGCACATATTCCTCTTGTTTATAAAACACCCTTCATTATGTTTCTCTCTGTGTGTTCCAGGAGTGTCGTGCGGGCCTCCTCATCCTCTGGAGAACGGTTTGTTTCAAGGGACAGACTTCCACGCTGGCGGCTCTGTGGTGTACCAGTGTGACGCTGGTTTTTACCTGCTGGGAGACACTAAGGTGCACTGCAGCAACAATGGCAAGTGGGGAGGAAATCCCCCGGCCTGTCTGGGTACAAGATTTTTTTAAATCAATCATTTATGGCAAATAAAAATCCATCTTTTTGACACTGTGTTTTATTATAAGTGTTTTTGCATGTTTTCTGTGTGTGTTTGTGTGTGTTCAGATGTGGACGAGTGTGCTCTGGGCTCCGACTGTGACCAACACGCTAATTGTCAGAACACAGACGGCTCCTACACCTGCACCTGTGTCCACCCGTACAGTGGAGACGGCAAAAACTGCACAGGTAACGAGACGCAGACACTGCTTTAGAGACACTTTGAGTAACAGCTTTTTTTCTTTCCAATTTCAACCCGTTTGTGTGTGATTGTGTTTTTGTTTTCCTCTCAGAGCCGGTGAAGTGTGAGAACCCGGGGTCTCCAGAGTTCGGCCATAGAGAGGGCAGCAACTTTCTGATGAGCAGCGAGGTCGTCTTTGGCTGCGACCACGGCTACGAGCTCATCGGATCCACTCGCCTCCGCTGCACTGAGACAGGAAGCTGGGATGATCAGGTCCCTTACTGCAGAGGTAAGGGGGGGGGGGGGTTACATGTAAAGTTTCTCTCAACAAATATGAACCTATTGTGATCCTGTCGGCCTTTTTAATTGTATTTCTATGAGCTCAAACCACCAGGGGGGAACATTTTGCTTTTAGCAGAAAATGGAAGGATAAGTAAGTGTTCACAGAATGTGAGAAAGATAGGGGTGACCGTACAGGATATTGTTTCCCATTGTCAAAAATGCCTTTATTTAAAACAACAGTTGATCCCACTAAGAAATAATTATCTTTGGTTTTTTTGGGGGGGTTTTTTGGCCATAGTCATCCTAAAACTATTAGGAACAAATCATTGATCCCCAGTGTTACATAAGTCATGATCCAGTGGGAGGAATTGAGATTTGATGACAGTAAAGAAAAAAGGTGTCGCTTCCTTTCTTCCAGTTTTGTTGTGCCTGTGTATCAAGAACTGAGAGGTGTTTAGAGTAACCACAAATACATGGAAGGAGCACATATTCAACATTTTGATATTTCCTCTTTTTATATAAAACCTTTTATGGATTTCTTATTTCTGACACTTTCAGACATACTTCATAGTCATACTGAAAGTCTCTTTATGAAAAGAGTTGCAGCCTTTATTCATGGAATTAAATCACAGAAAGCTTTTAAAGGACGCTGATTTTTTACCAAGTGACTCTGTGTCACCTTAAAGGAGTTCCCTTGTGAAAGCCTGCTGCTATTCAGATCTCACTCAGACACAACAGAAGGAAGTAATAAGTAATCGTCATTATTATCATTAAGCAGAAGTACTGATACACTTCAGGACAAACACACACACACACACACACACACACACACACACACACACACACACACACACACACACACACACACACACACACACACACACACTGGGATGATGTGTATGCATATAGAGAAAAGCTGCGATGTGCTGATTATTCATGCAGCTGTCTTTTTGTGCAGCAGGCTGAAAGGCCTGACCGCTGCAGCACCTCTGTTGGTCCTAAGCCACATTCCCCCCCCCCCCCCCCCAATAACGAGAGAGGAACTGACTTACTCAGCCAGTCTGTCAGTTCAGCCTACATCAGCTGTGGCTCACCTCTGTGATGTTGTCTGCCAAAATCAATACAATGAATTTCATTGAGGGGGTTTTCTTGTTGTCGTTGTTATGATGCAGGAAACGACACCAGAAGTTGAATAATGAATGTTACGCATTGGAGAGCAGCATGCTAATGAAGCGCGACAAGGCTGCAGCTTTTTTAGGAGTTCACGCAAATCCGGAAGCATCGCTGTGTGAGCTTTACATTTCTGCCACTGTTGTTAAAACAAGATTTATCAAAATATTGACAGAATGATGTGATGGGTGGTAGAGTCACTGCCTGTCACATGACCATTTGTGGTAAAAACACACCTCTGTATATATATATATATTAGTCTAAATTGAATGTACACATTTCCTGAGTTAAGGGTTAACTGTTGTTACCACATCTACAGATGATTGTTGTGAAAATGGATCTCTCAGGTCAAAGAAAATGAAATATTTGGGCTTTACGGCAAATTAAGTTCAAACCTGCTGCTCCCTCTGTGGACAAATCGAGATGATTTATCTCTTTTATGGTCTCATCCTTCTTTAGTTTGAAATGTCTAATATCAGAATCAGAATCAGAAATACTTTATTAACCCCAGGGGGAAATTCGGTAAGCAACTCATAATGAATGTATGGTGTGTTAAATTTAAAAAAGGCTGTTTCAGTAAGGTTTCTGTTCATTACCTCGCCTGCAGGACTTCAGTGTCATATAAAATAATCACATAGCAGTCATCGATCTTCTTTCTGATGGTCTTGTTTGCTTTCACAGGTCATATTGAGACATCAATATGAATGTCATCCAACAGCTCCTCAGAAAAAGCTTTAAAAGACAAACATATTCATGCCCTTTAGTGAATTACTGAAACTGTTGGAATTTCAAAAGGGTCATGATTTGCATCCTGCTCCTTCAGTTTTGGCCTTGTTTTTCTTTAATATTTCTCTTTTAGGTCCAACTGTGTCATGGGAGTGCGTTTTTTTTTTAATCACTTTAAGTTCCTCTTTATTCAATTATGCCTCTCAGTAGCATATCTTTGGCGTCTATCCATTTGTGTATTTATCTATCCATTTGACTGTGTGCGTCTTTTGTCCTGTTTGTGGAAAATGTAATGGGACATTGATGCTGGACAAAGTCTGTGCCTGAGCCAGTACATTTAATCAATATCACTTAGAGGCGTCTGAGGAATGGAAATGTGTGCAGAGGTTCTTCATTTGCATGTCGTAAAAACAGGACTTATAGTTGCAGCCTTCTTCGTCACTCTTGCAGGATGCAGTGACTCAATCTTAGTTTCAGTAAAGCAAACTTCAATATGAGGAAAGAAGGCTGATGTGAAATGAGGTTTAAAGAGACAATTTAATCCTTAAAAATCTGCTCTGGTCAATATCAATTTATCTGAACACAAAACTACAAGTTGCCTGTTACTTTCTAGGCGACCATGTATAGACCTGTTGTTCCCCGTCCTGCTCCGTTGAAAGCTTTCTCCCCACATGCCAACATGTGCTCACGTGGCAATTTACTCCAGTAAGCTGCGCATTACGACAGCTTGATACATTTGTGATAGCGGGACAAATTCAGGGAACACAGATGTCTATCCTGATCTGCATGATTAACAAAAATGATATCAAAATAAAAGAAGACGATTGGTCTAAAAGAAACTTTTAGAGAGAGGCTCATTATGTTAAAATAAAACCTGATTTGCTCTGTGGCTCTAATCATCTTTGTGTTGTACTGCAGCGCTCTCCTGCCAAACGCCAACTGTGCCAGAGAACTCCGTCATGACCGGAAACAACTTCACCTATGGAAGCAAGGTGACTTTCAGGTATCATTTGAATCCCCTAAGACTCCATGTTGTAATAATGACAGCAGGAAATATCAAACGACACATTGAAAAAAAATCTTCTGATTCTGTGTTTTATTCATCCATGACAGCTGTATGAAGGGCTTCCTGCCTCAGATCCCCTACGAGTTCCAGTGTCTCTCTAGTCTGAGGTGGAGTGGAACGCCACCCATGTGTCACCCAGTGAACTGCGGGGATCCTCCGACCATCATGAACGCTGGCTACACCCTCATCACAAACACATACCAATCCATTGTAACATACAACTGTGCTGAAGGATACAGGTATATATACATGCCTGTCATCCACAATAAGCTCGCCCTACCACCTCACCAGAATTAAAACATTTTTGCAGTGTTTGTGTCTGTTGTTTTAAGCTACATGTACAACAAACTGCAAAGATGTGCTGTGATGATATATAACACATCTGTTAAATACCACTTCAGAAATAAAAAGGACCCAATTGTGTTATTAAATGACACTTTAATGTAACTGCAACAAGCCAGTACCGTCTTAGTTGTGTATATTATGTTGTATCAATGAGTTTATAAACCATGTCACAGTCCAGGGAGATTATAAACTCTGTACGAGTATTTAAGATGTCATCGGCTCTGATTTATCCGTAATCACAAGTCCTCTCTAAATCTCTGTGACCCTCTAATCGCCTGCAGTGAGTGTGTGAGCTAAGTTGTGTGTTTGTGTGAAGACCACAGGGTACCATGGAGGTTGTCTGTGAGGCGACAGGGGAGTGGAGCACGCCTGTCCCCCGCTGTGTGAACGTCCTGTGCAGTGAGCCTCCGGCCCTGAGAGATGCTGTGACCGTAGGAGAGAGCTATGAACTGGGAAACAAGGTGCACTATGTCTGCAAAGAAGGGTAAATGTGGTCGAAGTCTACTCAGTTATTGTGCAGATTTTATCAGTGTAAACTACAACAGTATATTTGGATTCATGTGAAGAACTTTATCTTAAAGCCCCCGTGAGAGACTCGTTTTTTTGTGTTAATTTTGGTGATCCCTGCAGACAAAGCGGCACTTCTGATTTCTATGTTTATTTGGTCCTGTATATGTAGTGTTTTCTTAAGAAAATTGTCATCCTGCTTTCTTTTAACTGTTAAATTAATCACTCATTTTAAGTCTTTGCCATGGTAAGCGTAAAATGAAAAACAAATCTGCAGAATTCTATATATTACCATTTTCTAACATCAACCCTGTGTTAGGCAATTCAGACATTAAATACTATAAAAAAACTGATCAGTTCTTATGCTGTTAGTCTTGTTAGCTTTTGTAGTTCATACATAGGCATCGGTATCAACTAAATTATGTTTCATGATAAGCCTAAGGCCCCCCCTCTGGAGCTTTTGGTGACTAAAAGACAAATTTTCTTCAAGTAAAACAGCCAGGCATTTATATGATGGAACACGTTCAATGACCTCATTGTTCAAAGTTAAAAATGAAAATCATCTGTAACCGTTCTCTTATTATCTATTTTTTTCTGTTAATGTTTGTAATTGTTTATGTGTGCGGCCTGAATGTTCGCCTTGTTTTCTAATGTTTTATATTAACCCGAGGAAGAAAAGTTTTTACTGCAGAAAATGCTAAAAGGGATCTTAAGTAAAAGAAAAAGATAAGTGATTGTGTTGAATGAGACTTATTTACCTTTTCACTTAACTTCTTCTGTCTCCTTCACAGCTACACTCTGATTGGTCCAGAGATGAGAGAGTGTCTGCCAAACGGCGACTGGAGCGACAGCTCCGCCCAGTGCGTCCCGCGTTCCTGTGGCCCCCCTCCTGCCATCGACCACGCCGAGCCCTATGAGAGCCATCAGCTGTTTGGAGACACTGCTAACTACTACTGCACTGACGGTTACACCGCTGGCAACAACTCCAAGATGGTGTGCAATGCTCAGGGTGTGTGGGCGGCCCCTGACGGCATGGAGCCCCCTCGCTGCATCGCTAACTTCTGCCTACGTCCACCTGAACTGTCCCATGCGATTTTGGATTCTGTCAACAAACCGAAATACGTCAGCAACACTGAGGTCAGCTTTAAATGTGAGGAGGGCTTCATGCTGAACACCACCGCCACGCTCAGGTGTCTGATGGGAGGAGAGTGGCAGCCTTCGCCCTACGATATCGGCTGCGTGCCCGTGAGGTGCTCGAGGCCCGAGAGCATCGACCGGGGCTACGTGAGCGGGACAAACTACAGTTTTGGAGCCGTGGTTGCATACAGCTGCGATAAAGGATTCCTGATCAGAGGAGAGAAGAGGAGGACGTGCAAGGCTAATGGCGAGTGGGGTGGAGTTCTACCTACCTGTGCACCTGTTTCCTGCGCCCCACCTCCTGCACTAAAGAATGGATACATACAGGTGAGAAACAAAAAACAGAACAAAGTCATGTCCCACTGTTGTGCATCTGGATTATAAATGTAAGCAATATCTTCACTGATCAACTTGCTGTGATCAGTGATTGTGCACTAGTATGAACGCAGACCAATGGGTGGGGGGAAGAGGGAACCAGACAATCGTGTCTAATATGAAAATGCTTCTAGTTTCCCTTACCTTATTCTGTAGTTTTTGCACATTTTTCAACATTTAGGTTGGTTTCCCAGTTGTTGTTAATAAGCTGAATGATCATTAATGATGTGTCTTCTGTCTGTTCCCCATAGGTCAGAGCACGATTCACCTTCAACAGCAAGGTGACATACGCCTGTAACGCAGGATACAGACTGATTGGTCGCCCAGAGCGGGTTTGCCAAGCTAACCGGCAGTGGTCCAACAATGACCCTCCCACCTGCATCCTTTTAACCTGTGACCCTCCGCCTGACATCGTTCATGGACACTACAAGGGCTCGGATTTCCAGGTGGGCAGAAAAGTGCAGTACGTGTGCGATGAGGGTTACGAGCTGGCCGGGGAATCCACCTGGACCTGCCTGAAGTTCGGACGGTGGGACAAATCAAGGCGTCCTCGCTGCTCGCCGGTGCAGTGTCCAGAGCCCCCCCTGGAGGAGAACCATCTGGTCCTGAAGGGCCTGGACTCCGAATCTGGAACCGTGGAACTATCCTGCGAGGATGGCTACGCCCTCGAAGGTGCCCGGATCCTGCGCTGCACCCCATCCCAGGAGTGGAACGACACCTTTCCTGTGTGTAAGCAGGTGTTTTGTGGCCTGCCACCTGAAGTGTCGTTCGGTGGCCCTACCTCGTCCTCCTTTCCATTCCCTTTTGGCTCCATGGTGAGCTACACGTGCATAGACGGCTTTACTTTAAGAAAAGAACGTTCTGTTTCCTGTTTAGCTAACGGGCAGTGGAGCAGTCCTTACCCCGAGTGTATCACAGTCGAATGCCCTCAGCCTGTGGAGATTTCAAACGGTATTGTAGATGTACAGGGTCTGATGTACCTCAGCAAAGCACTGTACAGCTGTAAGACTGGCTATAACTTAGTGGGCAACTCTACAATCCTCTGTGGAGAGAAAGGACTCTGGATTGGAGGAGTACCATCTTGCCGCCCAATTGAATGCTCGATCCCTAAACAGATAGACAAAGGTAAAGTTGTTTACACAAAGCTCCAGTTTGGTCACAGTGTAACCTACTCCTGCCAACGCGGTTACCGTCTTAAAGGCACAGAGACTCTCACGTGCCTGGCCAGTGGGGAGTGGAACATGCAGCCGCCTGCATGCGTGCAGATATCCTGCACGCCACCCCAACCGATTGAAAGCGGCTTTGTAGAGGGCCAGGATCACAGTTTTGGCGTCACCATTTTCTACAGTTGCTTCCCTGGCTTCCAGCTTGTAGGCCAGGACCATCTGACCTGCGAGGAGTTTGGCTGGTCTAGTTCTGTTCCCATCTGCGTGCCCTCAGACTGCGGCCTGCCTCCTCACATTGATTTTGGGGAGTACTTTAGGGTGCCACCGCAGGAAGGAGACTCTGACGCTGCCGCTTCTTCTTCTAAAGACACACGATCGTTAGCCTCACCTATGGACTTGAGCTTCCTTCATGCAACATTAATCGAGTACCGTTGCCACAAAGGCTACGACCTCACGAGCCCCACCAGGCTGGTCTGCCAAGAGGACGGAGGCTGGAATGGCACGGCCCCAGCTTGTGTCCCAGCAGAGTGTGAAACCCCACCCAGTCCAGATCACGGCTGGGTCAACGTGACTGATACCTCCCTTGGCAGTTCGGTCAGGTATTCTTGTGAGGAGGGATACAAGCTTGAGGGGGAGCCTGTGAGGCAATGTGTATCAGGTCGACTTTGGACTAATGAAGCCCCGGTTTGTCTCCCCGTTTCCTGTGGCGACCCAGGTGCTATCCCTAACGGCCCAGCTTTAGGGGGTACTTTTGTGTATCCTGAGGTGCTGCAGTACGAGTGTAGTCCTGGTTTTGTTTTAAGGGGTAGTGACACCATCTCCTGCCAGGCAGATGGGAATTGGAATGGACAGAAACCTTTTTGTGAACCTCTATCTTGTGGTCCTCCGAAAGTCCCCATTGGGGTTTCTTTTAAAGGAGACGAGTACAACTATAATAATGAGGTGGAACTGAGCTGTCAGTCTGGTTTTGTCTTAAAAGAGAAATCTATCAGTGTTTGCCAAGGTGATGGCACCTGGAGCCACAAGACTCTTACTTGTGTACCTGCACGGTGTGGCAAACCAACACCAATACCCAATGGACACGTGCTGGGCTCAGATTTAGGCTTTAAGAGCAAGGTCAAGTATGAATGTGATGAGGGATATACGCTTAACGGAGATCCCACACATGTCTGTCAGGCAGATGGACTCTGGGACAAACCTGCACCTCGCTGTGATATCATAAGCTGTGATCCACCCGAGGACATCAGTCACGGCTTCCTCAACGGCTCCAGCTTCGCCTACGATGACGTGGTGGAGTACGTCTGCTTCGACGGCTACGAAGTCGTCGGGGATCCCATCCTAAGGTGCTCTGCCCAAGGTTCCTGGGTCGGCAAGGTTCCTCAGTGTCGCCCCTGCGTCTGCGCCCTCCCCGCGCTGAAATTCGGCACGGTTCTTGGGAGCGACCGTTCCTGCGGGGACCGAGTGAACTTCCAGTGCGGAGACGGCTACAAGTTGCTGGGACCCTCCGAGGCCGTGTGTGAGAAGGGAGGGGTGTGGAGCCCCGGCATACCTATGTGTGGACGGGGAAGGTGCAGTGTCGCCCCGCCAGCAGTTGCCAATGCTGTCCTGCAGGGCGGCATTGCAACCTTCCCAGACACAGTCATATACAGGTGTAGGCTGGGCTACCAGCCGAGGGGGTACCCACATCTCTCCTGTGGAAGAGACGGCAGGTGGGGAGAACCCATGATCAAGTGTGAGCCTTTGAACTGTGGAAAACCTCCATCTGTAGAGAACGCTCAGGTGGTGGGAGACACCTTCACCTTCCCGAACCAAATCGCCTACAGGTAAACACGTATCACTGTTATCTGGGTTCACCATGTTATTCATACAGGGCTTTAGACGTTCTTTCAAACACACTGCCTACACTTTATTGTCCCAGCATGTTTTTTGTGGGATCAGATGAATCTTTAGAACATTTTAGATTCATTCACATTGAATTTTATTACCATACAGATGGTGTATTAAAAAAAAGACTGAAATAATAAAGAAGATTAAAGAAGAGAATGAAGGAACAATGAAAGCATAACTGCACTCTTCATCCCTTGTTTTGTTTTGTTTTGTCTGGAAAAAGCCCAATCTGCTGTTGGATCAAAATGATTAGCTCCTCATTGTCCATATTGCCTGTTTTTTTTTGCTCCCTGTTTGGTAATGCTATATAACATCCAGTTTTCTCCCTCATGTCTCTTTGTTTTATTCACTAACTCTTCCTTTTCCCTTCTTCTCCAGGTGTGACGAGGGGTATCTAGTAGCCACGCCGACGGACTCCCTCTCCTGCCAGAGCGACGGCACCTGGTCCAAACACAGCGTGCGGTGTCGCCCAGCCCCCTGCCTGCTGCCCACCCACTTCTCCACCCAACATCTGGTGATCAGTGGGAAGGAGCTCACGCCTGTCGGGGGCACCGTGACTCTGTCCTGTCCTCCCGGTCTCTACCTGCAGGGGTCGGCGTTAGCTGAGTGTCAGGTGGGAAACACGCAAGGAGATTTATTTTTGTTTTTATACTGAAGCCCTTGCATGACCTTTAACAAAGAGCAGATATGATGTTTTTTTTCTGTTTAAGATAATGTAAGTCTTCTCTTTGAAGCAAATTGTTACCCATCGTTTGTTTATACTCTCTACTCTACAAAGAAAACAATTATTTTTCCAAGGAAGATGTCAAATAATGTAGTATTTTCCTGTCCTGATTGTTTTTGTGTGTGTGTGTGTGTGTGTGTGTGTGTGTGTGTGTGTGTGTTTTCAGCTTGGTGGATTGTGGTCACCAAGCATCGCCTCAGCCTCCTGCGAGCTGGTGGTTTGTGAGAAACCCCCTCCTCTTCTTCAGGGTGTCGCTGAGGGAGAAAGCTACAACTACGGAGACTTTGTCGTGTACTCGTGTCTGCCGGGCTTTGACATGAAGGTACTCCTCTTCATCAGGGCCAACTATTGAGTCAAGCTCTTTAGCAGATGAGATTAGAAAACTTGAATCAATGAGTTGCGTCACCTGAAAATAATATCACACACAAGTGGAAAAAAAGAGAAAAAAAGAGGCTATTTTAGAAAACCTAGTGCAAAAATGTGGCTGTGTATTTCAAACTCAACCATGTGTTTTTATCTGAAATATGTACTGTCTTGTTTCCTCTTCTGTCCTGCACGGTGCTTTTAAACAACAGGCTCTCCACACTGAGCTAATGACTAACAATCAGATTACAGAAAGTCACATGGTTTCTCCTCAGCAATCGATAGCAGTGTGCCATTACAGAGCAAACAGAAAGAGCTGAGTCACTCTATTCCTGATACACTGATATCCTAGCCCACACAATTTGAATTCAATGAGAGCCTTTTGTTCCGCTGCCCGCACACACACACACACACACACACGCACACACAGAGTACAAACTGCTGACTTAAATGCACTGTGTTGTAAAAAGGTTCATTGTGTCTCAGCCTGAAGAGAGAAATAAATCTCTATCATGGATCTTCATTGGATCATGTTGTTATTTGGACTGATCAATACAGGCTGAACTTTACCTGTTAAAAGAATATCGCTCTTCTTGTAGCTTTATACGTTGTGTTTCTGTCACAGGGAGACTCTATCCAGACCTGCCAGGGAGACAGATCATGGAGTGGCACCCAGCCTCTGTGTGTTGGTAGGTAACAGGCCTAACAGGTCTGACTGTAGTGGCAGCAAAGCTGGTGAGAATACTGAAACCGACAAAGACTGACACCTCACACATCTTGGCTTTGTCAACAAACATGAGAATTTTAGGAATGATAGTTATGTTTACGGCCGGGTAAATACAGAGGAAACACATGTTTTGGCATTTAGTTTGCACCTGACATTCCAGAAAGACACACTGTTTTGCTTGCCTAATAAAAAAAAAAACAGTGTTGTGTTGAGTCACAGTATTGGATGTGATCAATAATGTAAGAACGTATAAAAGGTGTAACCAAAAGGTCATTACAATGTTATGCAACGTATATTAGTCATACATTTACCATTCCACACCCATGACACTTTGTTTATACTTCTCTTTTGTCTGCTCAGCACAGTCCTGTGGGCCTCCTCCCATAGTAACTCATGCACTGGTTCAGACAACAGGAGAGACCTACCTTCACAATGCCAGTTATGTGTGTAATGTGGGCCTGCAGCTGGTGGGCCCAAAGACTCTCACCTGTCTGTCCAATGGCACGTGGAGCCTCCCAGCGCCGTCATGTGAAGGTATGGATGATGACCAGTGAGCAATGAATCATTGTTATTCTTTAATTCCTGTGTTGTGATTTTAATCTCATTTATTTTCTCCCACATCAGTGGCTAAAGGCTGCAACAGCCCAAATCAGATACCGCACGGTAAAGTGCAAGAGCACAGTCTGAACACAGGGCGCGCTGTGGAGTTCCAGTGCGACAAAGGCTACAGCCTGGTGGGAGATCCTCTGGTGGTGTGCATGGGGGGAAACACCTGGAGCTCCACGTTCCCCACCTGCCAACGTGAGCAACTCTGCACACAGAACGACTGACTGAGAGTTCCACAGAAAAACACAGACAGAATTCAGGGGAAATTTAACAACTGTGCCTCTGTGTTACTCAGTGTGTCCGGCTTCCTGTCATGACCCTGTTGCAATGGTTACACATAGACCGCAGTGCAACTGAACACAACATTTTGTAACTCTTGGCAAAATCATCAAGTTTTATCACCGTGTTTCACAACAGCAAACAGCCTGTCACAGAAGGGTCATTAGGTTGATAAGATGAAATAGGAAGAAGACGTACTTATTATTTTTTCTGTCGTTTGGAGCTTGAGTCAGAGCTTTTCACTGGAAAAACACATATTTTCAGTCTTGGATCTCAGGATGTGTAAAAATGAAACTTAGGCTCATAGAAACTCCCTCAACTCTTAATGAGCCCCACAATAAAACTGTCTGTTAGTATGTCTACACACTAAGAAAAATAATAATATGAAGAACTAAATCACTTAAATGTTAATTAAAAATATAATCAAAAACTTTTAATTTCTAAATGTATCTCGGGAATACAAGAGGGTTATACAATGTAGTGTGGCAGCTGTTAGTTGTTGTTTTGTGGATTATAACCTTTTACTGGATAAAGACACTAATAAGTTAAATATCAATCTGTCATTTCTGTCCCTCACAGCCAAGTCTTGCCCGGCTCCTCCGGGCTGGAGGGAGAATGTGTCCCGACAGGACTTCCATGTTGGGCAGTCAGTCCGTGTCAGCTGCCCCAAAGGTCAGCAGGTCAAAGGAAGCGGCGCCATCACCTGCAGGCCAGACCAGACCTGGAGCCCCATCAGCTCTGTGTGTGAAAGTAGGTAAAGAATATTGTGTAAGCACTTTTGAAAAGCTTCCCGACTCTTAAACACAGAGTGGATCATTACATCATGTGTGAACAGTCTACAACGTGTTTTATCTTCTGTTGCACATGAGAAAATTCAAAATGTTTCTTCCAATCAAAGTTACAAGTTCACTCATGAAATCATGTTTATTTCAAATAAATTAAAAACCAAACACATGAAGTCCTTACAACATCATCCTTCTGATACGAAACCCCATCAGTCTAACAGTTAAAATAGACAGAATAGTTTCTGCTCCATCAGTATCACTTTACTTATCTACCAGAGAGGAGATGCAGTACATGGAGCGACTGGTAGACTGACTGTATTCAGTTTCATTATTCCTGTCTTTTTTAAGTGTTTGTATTCATTGTTGTCTATTTCACAGTTTCTAGCTCTTTAAGGGGTTAAATTATCATATTATGTAACATCACATTGAATATTCCTTTAACTTGTTTCAGTGTGAGATTAATTTATGTAGCCTTTAAAGATTTTTTTTTAGACACAAACACTTAAGAATGGTGAACAGTTTTTGCTCTTTTATACATGATTTTAGCTTTTTCTAGATCAGTGTGAAGTCCTGATTATGTGTTGTAGCTTGTAGTTTGGGGAAAGGATTCAAATGTAATTATAAGGAGAGGACTATACTCTTCACTCTTTTAAGAAAATGGTGTCCTTAATCTCAAGATAATCAAGTAAAAATTGTGTATTTAATAATTCACAGCTCTGCATGCACCCTGTGTCTTGT
The DNA here is from genome assembly GCF_963930695.1 of Labrus bergylta. Classification (NCBI taxonomy): domain Eukaryota; kingdom Metazoa; phylum Chordata; class Actinopteri; order Labriformes; family Labridae; genus Labrus; species Labrus bergylta. The sequence continues at coordinate 6,845,098 of NC_089216.1, read as the reverse complement.
CTACATTCGACATGTTTATGCCTTCAATTTGCCAAAGTACCTTCTCTCTATGCTGTCTGTGTGCTGCTCTCTAAACAAATGAGTCTGCTTCAATCACTGTGTTGGTGTCCTGCGCCTGGCCTAATTATGGGCACCTCTGTGGCTTCTATGGCAACCTTTGTCTCATGATCCTCTGATCTTTCTTATGTGCAGTGGTCCTGAATATTCAACCCCAACGGTGCTTATGTTGCTAATGCCGTCTGCTTGTGTTTGCATGCTTTTTGTTAATCTATATGCATGTTTACTGTGATCCTTTTAGTCCTGTTTTGATCCTGAAGGGGGTTCACCGACAGCATGAAAATCACAGATACAGAAAACACAGCTCGGGTTTCATTGATAGATCTTAATCTGCTGGGCACACTTTAAACATCAGTATGTGCTGTAGATATACAAGAGATGGAATAAATTACAGAAATGTCTTTTAATATCATGTATAAGCTCATCAGAACAGTTTCTGTAACTTTTGTTTTAAACCAACATAAGATAAATCATCATCATCATCAAGTGGCTGCTTGATCCTGATTGGCTCAGAAGCAGAACGCATAGATATCAATATGCATGGATTGATGACATCTAGATTTACAAACATTAAAATGTCATTGTCACTAATGATATTATTAGTTGATTTTTAATTTTGTTTCATTTTTCAATCTCTTCCCTCCAAGCCTAGGAAACCCCCCTAGTGCCCCTTGGCCACGCCCACTTAAAAAAACCACTGTTATAGTCACTTGATTAGACTGTCAACACAAAAATTTCAAAGGGGAAAAAAAAAACAGTCCAAGGCATCGTTAGTATTTAAGGGCAGACATGTGTTTAATAAATGTTTAGTTAGTAACTCTTAGCGTTCCATCTGGGCTGTTGTGCAGGGGTGTCCTGTGGTCCCCCCCTCCACGTGGCCAATGGGGTGGTGCGGGGGGCCGTGTTCCAGTTCGGGGACATGGCGGCGTACTCGTGTTTTGGCGGCTACGTCATGGAGGGTGTCGGGAGGAGCAGGTGTCTGGAGAACGGCACCTGGACGCCGCCTCCCACATGCAGAGGTAGAGAGAACACACCTCAGTGTTTGACAGAAAAGGACACTTCCTGCTTGATCTGAATGACGCCTGGCTGCTTCTTAACGCTCCTCTGGACTGCTCCTGCTGCTTCTCTGGAGGGTTATGAACATCTCTATGTCTAATTCCTCAGTCCTCTCTTCTCACTTCTTCCTGGTGCACACCACTAGCATGGTGGAAAGTACAGAGAAGGATGTGGTTTAAGAAGGATTCAACCTTTAAAAAACCACAACTTCAACACCAGCTGTGGTCTGTGCTGGTACTCTTTCCTTTTCACTTCTGCACAGGTTCACACTTAACCAGATGAGTCATTTCTGAAGCCTGGATCCAGCCCTGTTAGGGGAATAATAAATGTCTTTAAATAAGGTGAAAAACCCAATAAACCATCAGATAAACATTTCTGTCTGGGTGTGTGTACCCAACATTTCTCGGTTGCTGTTCCACTTTGATTCTGCCTTCACATGAATTTTAACCGTCAGGAAATAGTGTTTCCATTAATTCCAACACCACAGAACAACACCGCAGTTCTGTTTGTTTGTGAATAAAACAGAAAGTTGACCCTCCTTCTCACAATTGTAATTTTAAAACTCAAAGTTGAGTTCATCGTAGACGAACAGGAAAGCTGTTACCGCGACAGACCAATGAAATCTAACACTTTAAAGAGTCCCAATGCATTTGTTTTACCTCAGTAACTTCCTCTACCCCACCTTCAACATGTTATCTTACGTCCTCCACATCTATGAGCGTCTTCTATTTCTGGAAGTTAAAAAAAAAAAAAGAAACGACGGATGAGCCGGATGCGACCGTAGACTGTAAATAAAGGACAATTTTATTTACTTAAGGAATATTTTAAGTCCGAAACAACAGACTGGATCCAGGCTCACCTTTTCCTTCCTCAACAGCTTTTCTGAGTTTGTGCAGCCCCCTGTCTTCACATACTCACGCACACTTGAGGGGATTTTTTGTTGATGTATTTGATAAATGTGCACTGAGGAATTTAATCTGCGATTTGTGAATGCTTCCTTTGTTTGAGCGCATGTTTGCATGTCCAAGAAGGGTTCCTTGTTCCTGAGGCTGCAAGATAGCATCAACCTGTAAAAAAGCCTGTTTGAGCTCTGTGCAGTATTGTTAACTTGATATGCCTGTTTCTGTGTGTGTGTGTGTGTGTGTGTGTGTGTGTGTGTGTGTGTGTGTGTGTGTGTGTGTGTGTGTGTGTGTGTGTGTGTGTGTGTGTGTGTGTGTGTGTGTGTGTGTGTGTGTGTGTGTGTGTGTGTGTGTGTGTGTGTGTGTGTGTGTGTGTGTGTGTCTACTCCCTCAGCGGTGTGTTGGTTACATTGTCAGAACGGAGGTGTGTGTCAGCGGCCCAACACCTGTGCTTGTCCTGAAGGCTGGATGGGTCGACTGTGTGAGGAGCGTAAGTAATTTTCCACCATGAGGTATTATGGACTGAACCACACTGATGCTACATTAGCATGCGGAACATGAACCCAAATGTGAGCCAAATCAAATACTCGTAAGCACTTTCTATGAAGCCACCACTCAAAATGCTTCATCAGCACATTTATAAAGTGCATTTATACGGCTCTATAACCGTCCTCATAGGGGATTATAATCAGTGGTGATTCTAGAGAGTGTTCAGGCCCTAGGCAGACATTTGCAGGGGGGGCCCTTCCAACCAGCATTCAACCGAATTATGTCATAAATAATCTGACAGCAACTTAACAAAATTGTGCTAAATGTTCACATTTTTTTTTTCAAAAATGACATCTATGTTACAGTTAGAAAAACAACAACATCATTTTCCTTCTGTGACTTGCATTGACAAACTTAACAATGCAACCAGATTGAGTGCTGTCAGACGGGGCCCCATTAGGGAGGTTTCCTACTGTGATTGCAAACTTTGCACGTCTTAAGCCGCTGCTGTGGTTTTAAAGTTTGTTAGCCTTTGAGGCCCCTCCCCCTCCCACTTCCTCCCCCCCCTCCTTGCCAGGGGCCCCAAGCAGTTGCCCGCCTTGCCTGTTTCCAAGAAGCGCCTTTGATTCTAATCATTCACAAGAGCTTATAGCAACGTTTATAAAGTGTTGTAAGCAGTGACAATAACGCCTCATGAGGGTAGATTTATAATGCATTATACGTCAATGTCAAACGAACTGCGTCTTTTGAACTCTGTGGTCTCATCACACATAGTAACGAGGACAACTCGATCTGGTGTTTTTCACAGAGAGAGATGAAATGATTTCCTGTTTACCCTCTGTCTCTCTTCAATAACAGCGATCTGCATCCTGCCATGCCTGAACGGCGGGCGTTGTGTGGCACCCTACCAGTGTGAGTGTCCCACAGGGTGGACGGGGACACGCTGTCACAGTGGTGAGTGCTGTCCTACCAGTCCAGGAATCCAGCTGAGGGGATTGGAACACTGACGCCATAGATTTAATCACTTTCTAAATATGAACAGGCCTATTTTTAAATTGCTCTGAACACGAGTTATATTACAAACTGTTGTCAAGGGTATAAATGAAAAATATTCCAGATAAATAATGTAGTTTGAATCATCCAGGTGCATTCAAATGTTTCTGAATGTGCATAATAGATGATGATAAGAACACTTTCCAGAAGCACTAGAACAAACAGCAAACACAAACATGTTAACACAAAACAGAGGAGATAAAAAGAGAACGAATAACAGGCGTCGATGGCCTAGTGGTTAGGTCGTGCTCCATGTACAGAGGCTATCATTCTCCAACCGGGTAGCCCGGGTTTAAATCCGACTTGCGGCTGCAACTCTCTCCTTACTTTATCCACTTAAAATAAAGGCATAAAAGCCCCCCCCCCCCCCCCCCCCATATGTATATATATATATATGTATCTCTTAGAAAGATGTCATAATTCTGAATGTAAAGAGGAAACACACACTGGCGAGCTGATGTTTCCATCTTTTAGTGACAGAAACCAGCCCGAGACTATTAACCAGGTAGCCAAAAGTGATGATGTCACTTTGTCCCTTTGAATGCTAAAATGTGTCAACAACATTTAATAAGAAAGATGGCTGAAATTATATGAATTTTTACTCAAATCTTGAAGTTCGGGGACCCTTTTCAGGAAGTTAAGGTAGTTTATACTACAGCATTTTACACTTTTAGTCCTGTTTCCCGATGTTTATTTTAGTTTAACCGTGTTGAAACGTGAAATATTCCTTCATAACTACTAATTATTTCCCAGCAGCCACCTCTCAGTGGGTTCTCTCAATGAGCGTGTTAATGAGGGTAGATAATGGCTGATGGCATCATGGAGAGAGAGTGAGTAATCACTTAACCATCTGTGTGTCACGTCAGTATGTGACAGCAGCTTTTGTGCTCTGAGAGCTCAAAGCTGGAGGAGGTGAATCAGCCTCCTTTAAAGGGCACATCCACCAAAATATAGACTTTACTCTGTGCAATCTCCCGGACATGGTCTGTGTGCAAATTATGAAATCAAGCGTCTATAGTACCTCAGAGGGTTATTTACTACTAATCAATCTTCTCTCAAGATACTTTGCAACAGAGCAGGTAAAAGACCGCACTCACTGTTTTATTATCCTCAAAGACACGACATGAATCCATCAGGAGCAATGAGCAACATTTAGCAAAGTTACAGTGGCAAAGACAAACTTCCTTTAAGAGGCAGAAACCTCGAGCAGAACCAGACTCATGATGAACAGCCATCTGCTGAAAGTGTGCTGGGCTCATAAAGAGGGATAGCGGTAGATGCAGGAAGAAGGGTAGACACACACAGAAGAACAACATTAGAAATATCTGCTTAGTTTCCTTTTTGCTCACATGTTCAAAGATCATGACTAGAACAGATGTGCAGCATTTTTCTGTCTTCCTTGGAAGTCCTCCTGAGCACAGTTACAGTCATGATGATGACACTGAGGTGTGTGTATGTGTGTGTGTCATGTCCACAGCTGTGTGTTCATCACCTTGTCTGAATGGAGGCCGCTGCATCAGGCCCAACAGATGTCACTGCAGTGCAGGCTGGAGCGGACACGACTGCTCAAGGTATTTAAAAAAAAGAATAATGATGGAAAAACTGTCAATTTTTTTTTTAAATCTGTTATAATATTTACAGTGATCATTAATGGAAGTGGGTTTATAGAGCTCATAGAAACTATTTCTGTTAATTTTCCACCAAAAATAAATCAATATTCTGATTACATATTAAATGTATAACAGCTGCTGCATGAGCTCACGTCTTAGTTAAACAAATATACACGAAAAGTCCCAAAAGTTTCTGATGAGTCATCCACCATGAGCACTTCAGTCAGAGTTTTCATGACTAAGTGATGAATGGATCCAGTTGAGAGAGCTCTTTCCTGCTTGGAAATATACTCTATTGATTACAGTAAAGTGCAATAACCCATCTTATGATATTTTTTTCCTTGCAGCTTGCCGTACCTCTGTAAGAGGTGAACACTGAATTTGCACTGAAGTGTTTTTTTTAAAGCTGTAGTTTTCATAGGAACTGGAAAACGGCTAATAGTTAGCATTTACTTTAAATAAGAGGCTGAAAATGTGAAGCAGATTTCTCCATGAGCGTAGTAAAACCGATAAAGTATTCAAATTAAATTCCTCGTGGATGGTTGCAGTTATAGCTCCAATGTTTAGACGTGTAGTTACTTCAATAATGAATATTATACATGACTATTCAATGTGTTGTCTTCTCCTGCAGGAAGAGGAAATCAGGATACTATCACTTCTAAAACACCGCCACGTCTCATGAAGGGAAATCTTGTATATTTAACTGACTCACTTCATTCTCATCTCTCTGCAAAGATCCATTTTGTAAAATAAAGCTGTATTTTTTCATATAGAGACTCAAACAGTATTAAACGTATGCTGCTATACACTTGTACCATGTGTAAAAACTATTGATGTGATTGTCCGATGTATATGTGTAAACTATTCTCACATTTTTATTAAAGCATAAAATACCATTCAGTGTGGAGTGGTCTTTGCTCTTAAAGGAACAGTGTCATGTGTGTGTATCTGCTGAGTCATGATTAATGCATTTTAAACAAGAATGACCAGAGACAGCTCTTCTGTAACTCATTTCATTTATTGGACACAACTTAACAAAGAAAGTTCTGCTGTTGGTCAGGACAAAGCCAATTCTGCCATAAAAAACTGAATTAAAAAGTCATCAGGGTTTGATCCAATTAAAGACAAACAATACAAACACTGAGCGGACTCTGATACATGATGAGTGGAATAAATGATTGCCTGTGTGGGATAAAGAACCTGGTTTTTAACTGTACATAACATGAAACTGGATTTTTTTTCAGCACATACAGAGAGAGCAACGGTGGCTTTATGTTCTGTGAGCTTGGATTTTCTCGACCAGTTTGGCAACATCAGCCCCGGAGAACTCGTCGATCTGAAAGACAAGAAATACAGTATTCATTAAAAATGATGGTAATGCTTCTTTTCTGATGGATTGAACGCCTTTTTTATATCCAGTTTAACTTTTCAGCTCACTTCGATCCTCATGCATGGTAATGGGAGTTTGATTGAAATAAGTACACATGATTTCTTCAGACATCAGCGGTGTTAAAGGACCACTTTGTTGTTACTCATGTTTTAATAAGAGCAGAGACAATCATTCTGATTAAATCAAGTCAGTGATGAGTTGTTGGGGAACAAAACCGGACTCTAAACAAATAATGATGTTGCTCCATATTTTCCATGTTTGAGTGTAGTCTTACCTTCACGCCATTCTTGTAAAATTGGAATGTTGGCATGGACCGGATTTCATAATGTACACTCACATCCTTGAAAGAACAAAGAGGACAAACGTTAGATCACTGGACTGAGTCCAAACTAAATACTTAAAAGGTGTCCAAGCATGAAACAAACAGGTTTATACGTGATGACAGCATCCAACAAAAAGTTCAAGTCTGACTCTTCAATAAAGGAGTATAAACTCAACACAGGAGATAGTAGATTGTGTCCAAAGCGCACAGCTTATCCACAGGGGTACCTCAAGGGTCAGTGCTTGGTCCCCTTCTCTTCTCCATATACACAAGCTCACTTGGTTCAATAATCCACTCTCATGGCTTCTCATACCACTGCTATGCTGACGATACCCAGCTCTTCCTGTCATTCCCGCCAGACGATGTTACAGTCTCTGCAAGAATCTCATCATGCCTTGCTGATATCTCTAGATGGATGAATGAACGGCACCTTCAACTCAATCTTTCAAAGACTGAGCTCCTTGTCATCCCAGCCAGTCCCTCTATGCAACCACAGATCAATATCCAGCTTGGAACAACCAAACTCATGCCCACAAAGTCTGCCCGGAACCTGGGTGTCATGATTGATGACCAGCTAACTTTTAAGGTTCAAGTAGCCTCGATTGCCCGGTCATGTCGATTTGCCCTGTACAACATCAGGAAGATCAGACCTTACCTGTCAGAACACGCTACACAACTCCTGGTACAGGCTCTTGTGATATCACGCATCGATTATTGCAACTCTCTAATGGCAGGTCTTCCTACATGCACTATCAAACCCCTGCAAATGATACAAAATGTAGCAGCACGACTGGTCTTCAAACCTTCCTAAAAGAGCACATGTCACTCCGCTGTTCATCTCCTTACACTGGCTCCCAGTTACTGCTCGCATCAAATTTAAAACTCTGCTGCTCGCTTACAAAACAGCGACAAAAACGGCTCCTTCTTACTTTAACTCTCTCATCCAGGTCTACACTCCCTCCCGCCCACTACGCTCTGCCAATGAAAGGAGTCTGATCCAACCTTCACAACAGGGTCCTAAGTCTCTGACGAGACTCTTCTCCTATGTTGCCCCCCGGTGGTGGAATGAACTTCCAAACTCCATTCGATCTGCAGAGTCCCTCCGCATCTTTAAGAAAAAGCGAAAGACCCAGCTCTTTCATGAATACCTACTAACTTAATGATGATGGTCTCCATATTATTGATGATGATGATGGTTGTGACGATGGTTTTTGTTTGATAAACGATGACTTATAAGATGGTTTCTATACTGATTAGAGCTCTCAAGAACTGCAGTCAATGTTGTGCTTTGCCTCTGGTCACTTCCTGTCAGCACCTGTGTGTCCAATCAGACTCAAAGCTGATCGTTTGCTCTTACTGACATTGTTCCCTTTTTTCTAGAGAATAAGAGTAAATAATTCAGATTCCTTAGATTTCTACATTTCATCCAGGAGCGCAGCAGCAGCATGACCTTACAGCATTTGATCGGCCCACCCTGTGTGTGACACCTCTTAGTAATGCCTCTCAACAAAGCTGTGAAAAACCTGATGGTAATTTAGGTTAAACTCTAGTCCCAGATTTCATTTCTGTAAGAATTACAAAGCTGCCTCTTATGTCACTTGGTTGCTGCTGTGAGAGGGAGAAACGTTAGTCACATGAAGCAGCTGGGGATCCACATGGCTTTGTGGAGTAGATTTTAGAAATAGTCCACATTGTTTTGAGTATTAATGACATCGTTACCAGCGAAAGGGAAAACCTTTGTCTCAACTAACAACAGGTTCAATGGCAATTGCCCAAAGATGATTCACCATTACAAAGTCCAGAGTGTTACTGGTTTGGGATGGAGACCTTGATTGGGAATAAGATACAAGTTGTTGTGTTGCATGAACACTTGAAGTGACGCCAGTAAAAGCTCAAACGATGCTTTGCTGATGGAATGGCCGTGTACTCAGATCAATATGTCGCATGCAAAACTGCAGACTTACTTGCTGTGTTCGATCTCTTAATAGACAGTTTGATCTCTCTACATTTAAATCTATGTAAAGATTATTATCACTTGAGTTAAATTCTATGGTCCTTATTGAAATCATTTACAGTCCCAGCCCTCACACACACTTACCTGAGCCTCATCCACGTCCACCTTCAGGAAAATCACATTCTGGTTTTCAGGTTTTTTCGACTCTTCCTGCGAGAGAATCAATGATCAGTGAGTTTGAAGGACTGAACATGATGACTGCTGCCACATCACGTCAGGGGAAGAACATACTGGGGATTTCTCTTGGATAATTAAAAACACAGTGTCAAAAAAAAAAAAAATTCTCTATCATTTCTAAGGTTTTCCAGTCATCTAATGTTTCCATTAAGAAGGTTGACAAAAGGTTTCCACAGCAACAAATTAGCCTCTCCTTTAAAGAGAAGCTTTAGCTGCTACAAGAGTCTCTGATGACTGGAGAGGGCTCTCTTAAATAACTAACAGACTATTTGACATTTGACATTTGTGTCTGTAACAAAAACACAAATATCCACACAGCTTTTAAAGGTACCAACACCATCTCAAAAGCATTTTACGTCTACGTTTCTTCTTTTCCAATAACTTTTTTAAAAAAAACAAAAAGGTTGCTATGGCACAATGAAAACAATTCACTCACAACAAACTTTGGGCCGATCCGTTTACAGGGGCCACACCACGTGGCAGTGAAGTCCACCACCACCAGCTTGTCTCCAGCCTCCTTCAGGATGTTTTGGAAATCCTCCTATAAAGGATGCAAGACAGAAAACATCAGTAAAATGGCTCTGATTAACCAAGATGGACTTCCTTATTTCAGCTTATTTATTAACCTAATTCTTATTTTTGAAAATAGTCTTTTTAAGACAGGACAAAAGACGGAGACATAAATTTTGAGAGAGTTGGGACATGCAGGAAAGAGGCAGCCGGCCAGACTTGATGCCGGAAGACCACAGCCTCCGTACGATTGGATACAACCAAACCACAAGGCCATCTGTGCTCAAATGTACTTTATATTGGCCGATGGCATGGTGATTATCTGCAGTTGACAGTAAGGGTGCCTGCAATTTTTAAACAAACATTTCCTTTATCTACATGAAAGCTTTCACTTTCAGTTTGTAGAACAGGCACATTAAAACTCAAAAGAACCAGACCACAACAATCATTCTCTGGCATCTTATTTGTAGAATTTAAAAACACAAACATTTGTTTATCCCTGTTGCGTTTTGTTAATCTCAACATAAAGATATCTGAAGCACTACTCATGCCCCCCACCCCACCCTGAAAAGTTTATTTTAGGAGTATTCCCTTATCCCATGCTTCAGTTTAGTCTGTGATGTCAGGCTTCAAAATAATGCTAAATGTGATCAAGAACCTAAAGCTAGTAAGTTACATTCAACGACAATGCAGAACCAACTGGCTGCCCAGGATAGGTGCAAAAACGGACCTTGCTGAAGTAATTTGTAGAAGAATAAAAACTTTCCATCTGTTTACATCAAGCCATAATAAAAAAAAAACATTGCAAATACACAACGGCTAACAATAGTCAGCACCTCGTTACACCTGGGTTAAGTATGTTGTCGTCTTAAAAATACAAATTGAACATTGCTAACTTGAAAATTACAGTTAACCCCCGTTATGTTAAAGGGGCGTATTAAGTATTATAATACTTGTAATTCTAGAGCACATTACAGTCCTTATCCAACCACCACCCTGAAACATAGGGTGGCAGTGTAAGGCCTACTACACAACATTAAGCAACAGCGCTTACGTTAGCTATAAATTGGCAGGGCTCTCAAGTTTTGAACTGAGTTCAGAGTGAGATTTTGGTTGCGGTGGCAGTTTTGGGTAAAATGTAATAAAAGACACAAAACTATTTATTGACAACATTTCTTAGTGCAGGGGTGCTTATCTGCCCTCCCTGGTGGGAGATTGTGTGTGTGTGTGTGTGTGTGTGTGTGTGTGTGTATGTGTGTGATTATGGTTAGTGTTGTGGTTTAATCTTGTAAATTTACAACTTTAATCTCGTACATTTATGACTTTAATCTCGTACATTTAGGACTTCATTCTCGTAAATTTACGACTTCGTTCTCATAAATTTACGACTTAATTCTCGTAAATTTACGACTTTAATCTCGTACATTTACGACCTTATTCTCATAAATTTACGACGTTAATCTCGTACATTTACGACTTTATTCTCGTACTTTACGACTTCATTCTCGTAAATGTACGACTTCGTTCTCGTGAATTTACAATTTAATTCTCGTACATTTACGACTTTATTCTCATAAATTTATGACGTTAATCTCGTACATTTACGACTTTATTCTCGTACATTTAGGACTTCATTCTCGTAAATTTACGACTTTAATCTCGTAAATTTACGACTTTAATCTCGTACATTTAGGACTTGATTCTCGTAAATTTTACGATTTCATTCTCGTAAATTTACAAGAATAATCTCGAAGTTCAAAAAAAAAAAAAAAAAAGTTTTTTAACGTGGCCCCTAATCCTCCGTCGTAAAATCTTACCCGGATACAGCAATGCTATTTATTGATTGGCTACAGGGTAGCTATATTTCTTTTCTTGATTAGCTGGTTCGTGGCAAGCTCCCTCTGAACTCTATGGGAAACCCACTTGATTCCTATATGTTCCATAGTTTAAAAAAAATAGCGGAGCAATTTAGTGGGCATTATCCTGGTAATTTATCTGCGTGAGAAATACAAGGTGTGGCGTGTGAACAGGTTGAAATGCGTGAGACTTGTAGTAGTTTTGAAACCAGTACTTTTACTTGAGTAAAAAGCTTGAGTTGATACTTCAGCTTCCACAGAAGTCTTTTTAAACCCTAGTATCTATACTTCTACTTGAGTAATGAATGTGAATACTTCAAGACAAAACTCACCAGGTTTTCCACTTCGCGAACCATGATGACTGATGAATTAACCTGTCTTTGTTGTGGACGATATACTGGTAAAGTTTGGGAGTTCCCTTTTCCTTCACACGGAACGAACGCGGCGTTTTATTAGAGTTGCGTCAAGCTCGTCGCCGGCAGTACGAACCAAAGCGGAAGTTGGCAGTCGTTGTAAGAATAAAAGAGAAAAGGGATTATTGTAAGCAACAGTGAAGCACTGTACAAGCATCGTACAAGTAAAATGAAATGTCATTACATTTCTTACACCGTATAAAACCTTAAAATTCATTATTTCTGTTTCTTTGTATGTGTTGTAAATTATTTGTTGTATTAAATACTTTTATTTTGAAGGTATTCAGTAACCAAACGTTATGTATTTCCCGCATAATGACACAATGGCACTATTTGGCTTTACAAGGTTTGGGTGGCGCCACCACAGACTGTTGCCACTGTTTAAGTAAACCATACAACTATTTGTTTCATGAATATTGTTAGTTCAGAAATGTCTTTTAATATCATGTATAAGCTGATCAGAACAGTTTCTGTAACTTTTGTTTTAAACCAACATAAGATAAATCATCATCATCATCAAGTGGCTGCTTGATCCTGATTGGCTCAGAACAGAACGCATAGATATCAATATGCAGGGATTGATGACATCTAGATTTACAAACATTAAAATGTCATTGTCACTAATGACATTATTAGTTGATTTTTAATTTTGTTTCATTTTTCAATCTCTTCCCTCCAAGCCTAGGAAACCCCCCTAGTGCCCCTTGGCCACGCCCACTTAAAAAAACCACTGTTATAGTCACTTGATTAGACTGTCAACACAAAAATTTGAAAGGGGGAAAAAAAGTCCAAGGCATCGTTAGTATTTAAGGGCAGACATGTGTTTAATAAATGTTTAGTTAGTAACTCTTAGCGTTCCATCTGGGCTGTTGTGCAGGGGTGTCCTGTGGTCCCCCCCTCCACGTGGCCAATGGGGTGGTGCGGGTGTAACAGAGTTAATGATTCCACTTGCCATCACTTGGCATAGAATGTCTTTATTTGACTATTTCTATTGTTTAATAACTGTTTATAATTAATTCTAATGAGTATCCACTGGGACTCTGTGTAACATGAGTGCCCTCTGCTGATGACCCTGCAGACTTGAGCGGTGCAGCCCGTGTATCTTTGCCAGTCTGCACTATGCTGTCCCCGTGGTAAGTTTATGTGTAAGTGAGCTCCGCTAAAATACTATAAAATATGTTTGTTTTTCTTGCTAAAAGTAATATTTTTCCATTTCACATGTTTGAGAGAATCTCCGAAATTATTGTAAAACTTTTCTGTGATTGAAATAAAATAAATATAGACTACCAGGCTACAAATAACAAAAGTGAAACCATCACCTTCCTGTCCACTCTGAAAAAAACATCAAAATAAGTATGATTGGATGAAATTAGTTGTTACATTAATGCAAGCTATAGCCTACACATAATATTTTAAGCATCCAAATGTACAACTGCACAAAGCATTCTTAAATGAATGAAATATGTTGAATAAAACATCATCTGGATAAAAATGTCTCTTATCTTTTTATCCCTCACATGATCTGTGTCACTTTACAATCATCGTTAATGTTCGTGAATGTTCGGATTCACGACTCGCTTTAAATGTTGCGGCCGCAAGGAATTGTGGGACGTCATTTCTCATCTCATTTCATAAAGGATGGTCCAGTGTATCCTATGCTAAAGGAGGTTATAAAGGAAGTATTGACCCACCTTTCCTTAGCTTTTAGAGAATCTGAACGGCTCTTATCATGGCCGCCACTTAAATGCTTCCGGGTCATTTCACTGACAATTCGAACGCACCCTATAATAGATTATCAGAAAGATAACGCTCTTATTCCGTCCTGCAACGACAGGACATCAACGGACACCTTTCCACTCGACGGAGAACAAATCAAAGCTGCTCTTGCCGAAAGGGACCCTTGCCGCCATCAGACGCCTCTGCACCAGGACGGACAGAAGATCTGTTCCATCGCCGGACTCTTTTTTTCCTTCACCAATCGCGGGCAAAGCCATTGACAAGTGAGGCTTAATTAGGTCTGGGCAGAATTAGCTTTAGAGAGTGTTTTTTTTTTACAATTGATTGATTCATGCGAAAACTGTAATTTTTCTCTTTGTTGGACCGCCGCGTCCTGAGTTTTACCTGTTTAAAACTTTAGGCTATTTACATAACCCCGATTCTCTGAGTAGCATGAGTGAGTGTCTCACTATGGGGAACGCCTCCTGCGTGACCTCGTCAGAAGCTTAATAACACTACGCCAACCCTCATTGGCTTGCAAGGATGACGTCTATGTCTGGAGGGGAGGGGACCATCCCCCTATATAATATGCAGGCATAGCATCAGCCGTCATTCAAACAAGCTCACCTCTTCCTCCCTTCCATAGCAAGGAGGGTGGTCCTGGTGAGACACTCACTCATGCTACTCAGAGAACTGGGTTTATGTAAATAACCTAAAGTTCTCTTTCATAGCATTTGTTTCGTGTCTCACTATGGGGAAAATACTGAGTCCCGTATTGCCAGACAAGCCTGATATGAAGACAACTGTCCCCAGTGGCCCTTCTCACAATGGGAGCCACGCCCTAAGAAGAAACTGAACTGAGGACTGAATGTGCCATGGTTGGCGCCATGACATCCAATTTATAAAATCTAGCAAAAGTGTGGGGTGAAGCCCAGCATGCTGCGGCACACATCTCTTGAATAGAGACTCCTTTAAAGAGAGCCCATGAGGTTGCTAGCCCTCTGGTGGAATGTGCCCGTAGGCCTGCAGGGGACTGGAGGCCCTTGCTAGTGTAAGCCAGAGCAACAGCCCCCACAATCCAGTGGGACAGACGCTGTTTGGACACTGGCTTTGCCATGTGTGGTTTCGCCCAAGACACAAACTGCTGGTCGCCCTTCCTGAAACTCTGGGTCCTTTCCAAATAAACTCTGGGTCCTTTCCATGGACAGGGCAAAGAGTATGCAGATGCCTATGAATGCAGGAATAGCCTGCGACTCTGAGCAAAAGCTTTCAAACACACACCACTTATGCTCATATAACTTCCTAGTTGAAGAGGCCCTGGTGCACTGAATAGTATCAATAACACTGTGGTGGAGTCCCACCACATTTAGATTGAACCACTCACGGGCCAGGCCCACAGGGCCAGCCTCTCTGGGTGAGGGTGAAATATCTCTCCCTGCGCCTGAGACAGTAGGTCCCTGCACACTGGTAACGGCCACGGTGGGCCAGACAGGAGTTGAAAAATCTCCGCCATCCAGTGCTTTTCTGGCCAATGTGGGGCTACCAGAATCATTGACAGGGCTCCTTCTCTCACTCTGGCCAGAGTGGGAGGAATGAGTGCTACTGGTTGAAAGGCATACAGGAGGGTCTTTGGCCACTTGTGTGCCAGTGCATCCACTCCCAGCGGGGGTCCCTGATCTCTCAGAGAGAAAAACATGGGGCACTGAGCTTTGTCCACTGTAGCATAAATGTCCACAATTGCCTTACCGAATCGTGACCAAATCTGCCTCACTACCTCGGGGTGAAGCTTCCAGTCTGCGTACAGCGGGTTGCCCCTGGATAAGAGATCTGCCCCGTAGTTCAGAATGCCCGGCACATGCAACGCTCTCAGAGACAGCAGGTGTGCACTGCCCCACACTATCAGTCTGTGTGCCAGTGTGTGTAACTAGGGGGACCTCAGCCCGCCTGTCTGTTTACATAGGCCACCACGGTAGAATTGCCCGTTCTCACCAAAACATGATGACCCTTTAGCCACAGGAGAAAATGTTTCAGAGCCAAGTGAACAGCCAGCAGCTCCAGACGGTTTATGTGAGAAGAGCGCATGTGAGAGCCCTATTTCCCATTCACTGTTCTTCCCTCGTGAGTGGCGGCCCAACAGAGAGGGGTCCATCGTGATCACCTTCCTGTTGTGGACAGTTCCCAATCTGACCCCTTGAATGAGGAAAACTGGGCTCCTCCATTGTCTGAGAGCAAGAGAGCAGTCTGCAGTGACCCTCATACGACAGTGACCGTCACGGTGAGGGTCTAGCCCCAGAGAAGCCACCCAGCGCTGAATGCCTCTCATGTACAGACGTCCCAGAGGTATTTCCACCACAGAGGAGGCCATCAGGCCCAAGAGCCTCTGGCACTGTCTGAGGGTAACTACGTCACCTCTGCGAAAAAGTGCCAGACATGCTTGCATCATCTGCACTCTCTCCGGGGACAAAAAGGCCTTGGCCTGGACCGAGTCCAGGGTGAGCTCTATGAATGTGATCCGTTGAGCAGGCATCGTCATGCTCTTTTCCACATTTATCTGAAAACCCAGACCCATCAGGTGTTGTGAGAGAACCTCTGTATGACAGGCCGCCTCTTGTTGGGAGGGAGCTGCCACCAGCCAGTCGTTGATATATGTGGCTACTCTAATGCCCCTCTCCCTGAGAGGTGCTACAGATGCCTCGGTGCATTTTACACCCTTGGGCTTAGACATAGGCCAAATGGGAGGACCATATACTCAGAAGCTATCCCCCGAAAGGCAAATCTCAGGTATTTCCTGTGCGGGGGATAAATCGGAATATGGAAATAGGCGTACCTTAGGTCGATTGACGTGAACCAGTCGCCTGCGCGCACGAAATGCAGCAGCGAAGCGTGTGTCAACATTTTGAACCTGTACTTTCTTAGATGACGGTTTAGGGCTTGAATGGCTCTCATACCCCTCCCTCTTTCTTTGGGACAAGAAAATACCTCTAGTAGAAACCGTTGTGGCTCTCCTCGGGAGGCACAACTCTTATGGCTCCTTTCTCCCTGAGTGTGGAAATTTCTTCCAAGAGAAAATTGGCGGATTCGCCCAGAGCTAGTGAGTTGATTATTTCTTTGAAACGAGGGCGGGCGATATTGAATTGGCGCTCTGAACATTGTCTCTGCTTTTCCCTGGGTGGCTTTGGAACACTTCTTCTAGTTCAGCCTGGTAGGCTGACAGAATGGCGGAGGCATTTATGGCTCTCGCTGACAGCGCCGTTGCCTTGAAACACTTGAAAGCAGTCCGTCTTGAAAAGGAGAGACAGAGCTGAAGACGACGAGGAGCTCCTCTTTTTCCTTCGTCAACAGGTTGGTGAGCGTGAGCCAGCGTGCTCTCTCCTGGAGGACCATCAGACCCATGGCTCTCCCCGTAGCCTGAACGGCTACCTTGTGGAGGTGGAGGATGTGGTTTGTTATCACACAGATTTCTTCCCACACGGAGGTATCTGGTTTATGTCTTCTTCTAGTTCAGCCTGGTAGGCTGACAGAATGGCGGAGGCATTTATGGCTCTCACTGACAGCGCCGTTGCCTTGAAACACTTGAAAGCGGTCCGTCTTGAAAGGGAGAGACGGAGCTGAAGAAGACATGGAGGTCTTCGGGTGGAGATGACTCGCCACCAGCGGCTCAATAGGCGGCATATTGCGGAGTCCGCGCGGCTCCATCCCTTCACAATCCAGCAGTGAACTTCCCGCAATGGGGTGTTTCTCGCTGTACGGCCGGTCTTTCCACGTGACAGCTATCTCCTCGAGTAGCTCCGGGAAAAACGGCAACAGTTGCTTTCCCGTCTTTTTCGCCTTCTGCAGTCTCTTGCCATCAAAGCGGGACTTAGCAGCTTCGGCTTGAGTGACGGGCCATGGGATATTCAGCCTGCCGGCCGCTCGTCCGCACATACCTTGCATTCTGAGATCCAGGGTGGATGATGTCGGGGGTTGGTCACCTTCATTGGCGCAGAGGGGCTTAGCAGCCCCGGTGCTAGCCGAGAAAAGGGATTCCTCCTCCTCCTCATCATCTGACAGAAGGAGCTCCAAGTCTGCCGAATCTTCATCCTTATCGGCATCTCCCAGGGTAGAACGGGTGGCTGTGAAACCTCCAAATCCCCCTGCCTCCAGCTCCGGGAAAACGATGTCCGGGGGTGGAGGGGCTATATCCGCCCAGCTCAGCCCAGGTGTGACGGTCAGAGCCTCGGACATGACAATGTCTCCCTGCAGCGGCGCGGCAGCCTCGCCAAGAAGCGGGTCTCCCCCGGACATGTTAGCCTGGTGGGCTAGCCGGCGACGGAGAAGCTTTTGGGGGAACGCAGCGCAGTGGATACACTCGTCTGTTGAGTTTACGGCGGCCCGGGCGTGGGAGAGTCCCAGGCACGCCACACAGACGGGGTGAGTGTCCCAACTGGAGCAGGGGCATAGCTTATGGTTTTTTGCGGCTTCACTGTTGTTAGCCGTCTCCATGGTTAGCCAATGGGCTACAGGTGCTAGCGAGACAGACTACAAGCTTGTCGTCAGCTGGGAGGGGGTAAATATTGCTATTTCCTGCTAAGGTTTAGAGTGAAAATGGTGTTAACACTCTTAAAATTTAATCTGTATTGCTACTAGGTATTGCTACCTATAACAGAAAAAAACAAAACGGTATTGCTACCTTTATTGATAAGCGGAGTATTGCTACTCTGGGTAAAAAATATTGCTACTTTGAAGCTAAAGTGTTGCCACTTCAACCACGAACTAGCTTGAAAGAGTATTGCTACTGCTTCAGGAACTAGTGACACTATATGACCAGCAAAGCGCCCAGCGACCGAGTTGTGCGCTCAGTCTGCGGACAGTTCAGCTTAGCTAAGTTAATACAGGTGTCGAAAAGGCTTCTGTGAGAAGCGAGAAGAGGTTTTTGAATGACGGCTGACGCTATGCCTGCCTATGATATAGGGGGAGGGTCCCCTCCCCTCCAGAGATAGATGTCATCCTTGCAAGCCAATGAGGGCTGGCGTAGTGTTTTTAAGCTTCTGACGAGGTCACGCAGGAGGCGTTCCCCATAGTGAGACACGAAACGAATGCTATGACAGAGAACTCTTGTTGTTCCCGTTTCGGACCACTGCGTCCTATATGTGTTTAGCGTAACAGCGTTATAACCGGCTATTACTCTTTTGATCAGAAAGGCCAGTGTAAGCCGTGTTAACTTGAATTCGGCCATTGGTTTCTTTCTGTGAATGAAGGGAATTACTCCGAGTTTTGGCGCAGGATACGAACTGTGATCCGGCCTCTTCAGGCACACGTTTCTCTCGTTCTTTTCTCCCCCTTTCACTAGCGCACACAGACACACACACACACACACACGCACACATATTCCCATGTAGGCAATAGACCACGGCAGGTCTTAGTTAGGTGTGCGCCATCAGAAGGGCGACCACGTGGGACGAAGCAATCCCCCCCCCTCCCCCTCCTCTCTCCCTTTCATCCACAGACACACACACACCCACACGCACACTCCCAGGTCTTTGTTAGGTGTGCGCCATCGTGAGCGACCACGTGGGTACAAAGCCATCTCCCCCCTCTCTCCCCCTCCTCTCTCTCTCTCATCCACACACACAACTCCATTCTTACTCCTTTTCCTGCTCCATGAGCTCACGTCTTAGTTAAACAAATATACACGACAAGTCCCAAAAGTTTCTGATGAGTCATCCACCATGAGCACTTTTCAGTTTTCAGTTTTCATGACTAAGTGATGAATGGATCCAATGGAGAGAGCTCTTTCCTGCTTGGAAATATACTCTATTGATTACAGTAGAGTGCAATAACCCATCATACAGGGAGAAATGAGACGTCCCTGCGGAGTATAGAATATTTACAGGTTATGACATTTTTCTTCTGTATGAGGTGAACACTGAATTTGCACTGAAGTGGTTTTTTTTAAAGCTGTAGTCATAGGAACTGGAAAATGTGAAGCAGATTTCTCCATGAGCGTAGTATTCAAATTAAATTCCTCGTGGATGGTTGCAGTTATAGCTCCAATGTTTAGACGTGTAGTTACTTCAATAATGAATATTATACATGACTATTCAATGTGTTGTCTTCTCCTGCAGGAAGAGGAAATCAGGATACCATCACTTCTAAAACACCGCCACGTCTCATGAAGGGAAATCTTGTATATTTAACTGACTCACTTCATTCTCATCTCTCTGCAAAGATCCATTTTGTAAAATAAAGCTGTATTTTTTCATATAGAGACTCAAACAGTATTAAACGTATGCTGCTATACACTTGTACCATGTGTAAAAACTATTGATGTGATTGTCCGATGTGTATGTGTAAACTATTTTCACATTTTCATTAAAGCATGGAGTGGTCTTTACTCTTAAAGGAAAGGTGTGTGTATATGCTGAGTCATGATTAATGCATTTTAAACAAGAATGACCAGAGACAGCTCTTCTGTAACTCATTTCATTTATTGGACACAACTTAACAAAGAAAGTTCTGCTGTTGGTCAGGACAAAGCCAATTCTGCCATAAAAAACTGAATTAAAAAGTCACAAGGGTTTGATCCAATTTCAGTCAATTAAAGACAAACGATACAAACACTGAGCGGACTCTGATACATGATGAGTGGAATAAATTATTGCCTGTGTGGGATAAAGAACCTGGTTTTTAACTGTACATAACATGAAACTGGATTTTTTTTCAGCACATAGAGAGAGCAACGGTGGCTTTATGTTCTGTGAGCTTGGATTTTCTCGACCAGTTGGGCGGCATTAGCCCCGGAGAACTCGTCGATCTGAAAGACAAGAAATAAAGCATTCATTAAAAATGATCCACTGACGGTAATGCTGCTTCTCTGATGGATTGAACGCCTTTTTTATATCCAGTTTAACTTTTCAGCTCACTTCGATCCTCATGCATGGTAATGGGAGTTTGATTGAAATAAGTACACATGATTTCTTCAGACATCAGCGGTGTTAAAGGACCACTTTGTTGTTACTCATGTTTTAATAAGAGCAGAGACAATCATTCTGATTAAATCAAGTCAGTGATGAGTTGTTGGGGAACAAAACCGGACTCGAAACAAATAATGATGTTGCTCCATATTTTCCATGTTTGAGTGTAGTCTTACCTTCACGCCATTCTTGTAAAATTGGAATGTTGGCATGCACGAGATTTTACATTGTCCACTCACATCCTTGAAAGAACAAAGAGGACAAACGTTAGATCACTGGACTGAGTCCAAACTAAATACTTAAAAGGTGTCCAAGCATGAAACAAACAGGTTTATACGTGATGACAGCATCCAACAAAAAGTTCAAGTCTGACTCTTCAATAAAGGAGTGTAAACTCAACACAGGAGATAGTAGGAGGCGGAGTCAAACATGGTTTTGAAGCTTCACGTTAGCAGCATCATAGAGCACAAATTCACCATTTTCACATGGTGAACATTTGCCAACACAGGCTATAAGCTAAATACACACACACACACACAAGTGGCTGAATGCTAATGTTGGCGGTTGTCTGCCAGGTTATGAGGCATGTCATTTTCACCTTAACATTGTCTAGATTTTTACTCTTCGTTGTATTTTCAGTTACTGATTAATTGAGAATAAGAGTAAATAATTCAGAGGGGGGGGGGGAGATCCTCTTAGTAATGCCTCTCAACAAAGCTGTGAAAAACCTGATGGTAATTTAGGTTAAACTCTAGTCCCAGATTCCATTTCTGTAAGAATTACAAAGCTGCCTCTTATGTCACTTGGTTGCTGCTGTGAGAGGGAGAAACGTTAGTCACATGAAGCAGCTGGGGATCCACATGGCTTTGTGGAGTAGATTTTAGAAATAGTCCACATTGTTTTGAGTATTAATGACATCGTTACCAGCGAAAGGGAAAACCTTTGTCTCAACTAACAACAGGTTCAATGGCAATTGCCCAAAGATGATTCACCATTACAAAGTCCAGAGTGTTACTGGTTTGGGATGGAGACCTTGATTGGGAATAAGATACAAGTTGTTGTGTTGCATGAACACTTGAAGTGACGCCAGTAAAAGCTCAAACGATGCTTTGCTGATGGAATGGCCGTGTACAGATCAATATGTCGCATGCAAAACTGCAGACTTACTTGCTGTGTTCGATCTCTTAATAGACAGTTTGATCTCTCTACATTTAAATCTATGTAAAGATTATCATCACTTGAGTTAAATTCTATGGTCCTTATTGAAATCATTTACAGTCCCAGCCCTCACACACACTTACCTCAGCCTCATCCACGTCCACCTTCAGGAAAATCACATTCTTGTTTTCAGGTTTTTTCGACTCTTCCTGCGAGAGAATCAATGATCAGTGAGTTTGAAGGACTGAACATGATGACTGCTGCCACATCACGTCAGGGGAAGAACATACTGGGGATTTCTCTTGGATAATTAAAAATACAGTGTCAAAAAAAAAAAAAAAAAATTCTCTATCATTTCTAAAAAGGTTTTCAGGTCATCTAATGTTTCCATTAAGAAGGTTGACAAAAGGTTTCCACAGCAACAAATGAGCCTCTCCAAAGAGAAGCTTTAGCTGCTACAAGAGTCTCTGATGACTGGAGAGGGCTCTCTTAAATAACTAACAGACTACAAGCATTTGTGTCTGTAAGAAAAACACAAATATCCACACAGCTTTTAAAGGTACCAACACCATCTCAAAAACATTTTACGTCTCTCAGCTCACAAAGGATTACGGTCATTTCCAGCTCAGTAATTTGTTTCTTCTTTTCCAACAACCTTTTTAAAAAAACAAAACGGTTGCTATGGCCCAATGAAAACAATTCACTCACAACAAACTTTGGGCCGATCTGTTTACAGGGGCCACACCACGTGGCAGTGAAGTCCACCACCACCAGCTTGTCTCCAGCCTCCTTCAGGATGTTTTGGAAATCCTCCTACAAAGGATGCAAGACAGAAAACATCAGTAAAATGGCTCTGATTAACCAAGATGGACTTCCTTATTTCAGCTTATTTATTAACAAAAGACTCTGGAGACATAAATTTTGAGAGAGTTGGGACATGCAGGAAAGAGGCAGCCGGCCAGACTTGAAGCCGGAAGACCACAGCCTCCGTACGATGGGATACAACCAAACCACAAGGCCATCTGCGCTCAAATGTACTTTATATTGGCCGATGGCATGGTGATTATCTGCAGTTGACAGTAAGGGTGCCTGCGATTTTTAAAGAAACATTTCCTTTATCTACATGAAAGCTTTCACTTTCAGTTTGTAGAACAGGCACATTAAAACTCAAAAGAACCAGACCACAACAATCATTCTCTGGCATCTTATTTGTAGAATTTAAAAACACAAACATTTGTTTATCCATGTTGCGTTTTGTTAATCTCAACATAAAGATATCTGAAGCACTACTCATGCCCCCCACCCCACCCTGAAAAGTCTATGTTCGGCGTATTCCCTTATAAAGATAAGATAAACTTTATTCATCCCAGCAGGGAAATTTCGGTGTTCCAGCAGCCAGCATACAAACACACAACACAACACAACACATATATACAAACACACAACACAACACATATATACACACATATCCCACCCATACAAAAAAACATGAGCCCACAATACAGTTTAATACATGATATATGCAACTCAGGCTAAAATTATAAAATTAACTTATTTATCCCACAATGGGGAAATTTACATTGTTACAGCAGCAAAGAGCAAAAATTGCAGACAAAAAGTGAACACAGTACAATTTAAAAAGAAAAAAGAAAAAAAGAAAAAAATAGATTTAAAAAAAAGAAAATCAGCTATTTGACAAAAGTGTAGTCTGTAATATTCAGTGTAACACAGACATGCACACAGCATAATATAACATTATTATTGCAGGAATATTATCCCATTATGCTTCAGTTTATGTGTCTGTGATGTCAGGCTTCAAAATAATGCTAAATGTGATCAAGAACCTAAAACTAGTAAGTTACATTCAACAATGCAGAACCAACTGGCTGCCCAGGAGGATAGGTGCAAAAAAAAAAAAAAAAACGGACCTTGCTTAAGTAATGTGTAGAAGAATAAAAACTTTCCATCTGTTTACAATTTCCATCTGTTTACATCAAGCCATAATAAAAAAAAATTGAACATTGGTAACTTGAAAATAACATTTAACCCCCGTTATGTTAATTCTAGAGCACATTACAGTCCTGAAACACACGGTGTCAGGCTAAGGCCTACTACACAACATAATGCAGCTTTAGTAATGTTCTTTAATACTCTCTTTCACAACACACCTTATATTGAGCCTATGCAGCATATTTAACATGTAAGGCCTCCGTCCTAGCATTTTTTTTTCCACCTCAGCTTAACATGAATAATTCTGGTTTAAACGACTGTCTTAAGAAAATGTTCAAAGTCCACACTGACACACACACATTCACACACTCACACTCACACTCACATGGTGGCGGATAACGTTATTCACCACCATCCATTTCGCTCACATGTCGCATTCATCTTTGAACCCCCGTTAGAATAACACTGTCTGAAGGTTAAAAAGAGAAACACCGCTTAGGCTTCACATTAAATCAAGACAAAACTCACCAGGTTTTCCACTTCGCGAACCATGATGACTGATGAATTAACCTGTCTTTGTTGTGGACGATATAGCGGTAAAGTTTGGGAGTTCCTTTTTCCTTTCACAGGGAACGAACGCGGCGTTTTTATTAGAGTTGCGTCAAGCTCGTCGCCGGCAGTACGAACCAAAGCGGAAGTTGGCAGTCGTTGTAAGAATAAAAGAGAAAAGGGATTATTGTACGCAACAGTGAAGCACTGCACAAGCATCGTACAAGTAAAAATGAAATTTCATTGCATTTCTTACACCGTATAAAACCTTAAAAGTCATTATTTCTGTTTCTTTGTGTGTGTTGTAAATTATTTGTTGTGGTAAATACTTTTATTTTGAAGGTATTCAGTAACAGAACGTTATGTATTTCCTGCGTAAGGACACAATGGCACTATTTAGCTTTACAAGGTTTGGGTGGTGTCACCACAGACTGTTGCCACTGTTTAAGTAAACCATACAACCATTTGTTGCAGGAATATTGTTAGTTCTATATTACTTGTCTGAATGCTGCAAAGTATTTTTTAAATAGTTTGGAATAACAGTAGTCCATGTCGATTCTAACGGAATATTAGTATTTTAATTGGCAATAAGATTAACTCCTACAACAACAGGCGATTATATATATTATTATTAAATATCTAGCTATTCATTTCAACAATTAAAGGTAAATATATTGTACGGTGACTCAAGTCACAATGACTTGACAAATTCTTGATTTACCGTAATCGACTGAGTCAACGCGCCGCCCAATTCTTGTGAAGTAAACAATACCGCCCTTGTGAGACTTTGCTTTATGACATCAACTGTAAGAAAACCCTTTCCACTCGGATTGTATTCTTCACTTTAAGATCAGGACACACAATTCATTTGAACCCAAAATTGAATTTACTTTTGATAAGATATTCGTTTTAAAATTCCTAATTTGTTGAACTCTTTTTGACACTTTGTTCAGATATGTTTAACTTTGGACTTCAACCTTGTGAAATTCTGGACTAACAGATATGTAACCATGGAGCCGTGTCTCTAATTACCACCACAAACTAATGAATTTCAAATTAGTGTCTAAAAATACCATCTATTTCCCTGATCAAACAAAAAGCTGCACTTGGCAGGAGGAGGCTAACAGAGCCGGCTCTATTATCCAGACCAGGGGTGGGGCAACTGGCGGCTTGGGGGCCACATGCGGCCCCCATCAACCCTCAATCCTCATTTTTACATATCAATTAATTGGAAACATGAAGAAAACATGAATAAATCTGCCATGAAATCAAGAAAACCAGAAAAATGTCCATAATTATATTTGATCACTGGTATATGTCGAGTTAAATTTGAGACATAATCGACTGTAATCGTTTTTGTATCCTACAATTTGGCCCCCTGACAGTGAGAATGAAATGAGTGTGGCCCTTGCTGTGACCAAAGTTGCCCATCCCTGATCCAGACCCTGCTCACTTTTGGACTGAAAGAAGCACACGTTCAGTTTTTACCCCTGGGATTAAATGCAGGACATGCATACAGTAATAACAGACTTTCTACCGTAAAGACGCAGTACGTTTGCAATACGAAGATCAGCACACAAGTAAAATGAATTATGTCAAGACAAAACATTTAAAAATGCCACAAAATTTTATTATCTATAGAAAAGCTCCTACTAAGTACAAAGCACATGGTTAACAATGTCACAGTGAGTAATGCATGCACTGATCATCCCGGTTCAGTCTTGTGTTGTGCATGGAAAGTATGAAGACTATTCCATGGATGATGGTCGAAACTCACCTTAAAACGTGTGAGTACTACAGGCTCTTCGTTTTTACCAACATATGACAATTAAACAACAACAGGTTTTATTCTCCTATCCTGACTGTTTTAAAAGTCAATAGTTTAATTTTGTAAAGCATTTTGTAAAAGTGGCTTGAAACCCGAACAAATGAAACCTCAACAAAATACGTTTCATTTCACAATCACAATTTAAAGAATGGATTGCTTCTGACATCAAGCCTGAACAAGAATATTTGACTAGCACTGGAAAATATAATTCACATTATATTCCCTTCATGACTAAGTTGCTAGACTAACTGTGTGGCTGCCTTCGAGCTGCTAACAGCTACAATTCAATGTTTCTATGAAACTAATGCGCTACATGGTCGTTATGTTAATGTATCTGGTTAGTGATAAGTATCTAAGGCTCAATCCTTCATGAATATAATCTGTAATAATGTGTAAACCATGTATTGATCCTGATTTACTGATCCTCCTTGTCTCTTGATCACACTGCAACAACAGCCTTGCCGATATTTTCTCCTTGCAGCAACCCCATAAAAGCAGCTGGCATGTTTTCAAAGCCTTTTGTGATGTGCTCCCGAAACTGCAGCTTGCCCTGTGGATTCAGAACAAATACAATTCAGAAATGACTCTCAATCAGAAACATGAGAAACCCTAATAACTGAGATTCAAACTGTCACTAACCTCCTTTAACCATCCCATCAGCCTCTTGATGGATTCAGGATGCTTGTGCTCCCACCTGCTCTGCATGAAGCCCTCCATCTTTAGCTGTTTGACGATCATGGTAAAGTGGGGGTACGGGCCTAAAAGAGTGTTGGACGGAGTACGGAAAAGAAATAAAACTTCCAGTTATATTGCAGGGAAACGAATTATACCAACAAAAAAGGTCTGCTTATGCATTCCCTTTGATTTAGTTAACACAATGCTGCCCTCTAGTGGCAGGAAATAGTCAAAAAGATTTTGCTTACAACATAGGGAAACACAGGTCTCTTTTTAAAACAAATGTTTATATTTATTGTAAAACTATGGAAAAAAATTCTCACTTTGATATAATGAAAGCTGATGTAATTTTTTGGTTATTTTGTTCTATGATTGAATTGTGCTTTGAAGCTTTTGCAAAATTGTATTCACATTTTTTTCTGCCACTACCAGCATACTAATAATAATAATAATAATAAAAAATAAAAAAAGATATAAAAAGTGTATAGAGGGAAGTACACACCTGTTTGGGGGTTGGTGTCATTGTATGTAGAAATGGATCCACAAACTGCTATTCTTCCAAAGTTCTTCATTTGTTGCAAGGCAACGCTTGAAGAAGCCCCTCCAACCTAAAATCAAACCGAGTTAAACCACTAAAAGAGCAATAATGACATTTAACGTGCTCAAAACCGCTACAAGCAATGCTCACATTTTCAAAGAAGCAGTCGTATCCCTCCGGAGACGCCTTCTTCAGAGCCTCCTCCAGGGAACCTACAGTCTTATAGTTGAAGGCCTCGTCGAAGCCCAGTTCTTTGAGGAAAGCCACCTTGGCATCAGAGCCTGCTGAGCCGACCACCTTGCAGCCTTTGATCTTTGCAATCTGGCCAACCATGGAGCCCACCGCCCCGGCTGCAGCGTTCACAAGCAGGGTTTCACCTTTCTGGAGACCCAAGACTTCTTCTATCCCGTAGAGAGCTGTCAGACTGGAGAGGATGAGAAACCAGTTAAATCTGGCAACAGAACCTGAGATACATGACTATTTCCCCCTCTGTGCCCTTCATAATGTAAACTGTTTGTTATTGCTTGAGGTGACCTCAACTCACCAGCTGGACAAAACATCTGACGCCTTCTCAAAAGGAAGACAAATCTCAGCTGTTCATGGAGGACAGTTACACAAAGACTTAATGGTTTCAGTCCAGTACTAATTTAGAGCGTGTGTTCCTCTAATAGAAGTTAGAACTTTAGCAAAAACAAAAAAAGGGTCTGATTGATTGTAGGCCAAAAATGATAAGACTGCTCAACCTAATGAGAGCTGATTCACCAACAGTCCTTAAGAAGAAACTTCTTCAAACTCATTCATGTAGTGTTCGGAGAAAATTCTAATGTTCCAAAAAGTCTTCCTGTCTGGTTGTTTGTTGTCTAAGAACAAACTCTAAGTGCAAAATGTAGTCCTTATTAAAGAACTGTTTGAGTGTGAGAGACCCTATGGTGAGAACCAATGTTGCCATGGTAACAATCTGTAAGTTGCAACGCTGCTTCCCAGCGTCTATCTTCTGGACATTTCTAAAGAATCTTCAAGGTTCTGAATGTGGTTACTGGGCTGGCCATTTTTCAACTGGGAAAAAACGTGACATACCCAGATTGAACCATGTAGTTTAATATAGACCGGAATTAAACTGCTTTGTGCAAATGGCTGGATCTAGCTGTGTTACATCCCATAAGCTACATCCAAATTCTATCTTTGTGAAACTAGCCCACACGTGGGAGTAGTCGGGCCTACCAAATGTTATTTACACTTAGAGCCAGCTTCCTGTATCTCTAAAAACTGTTAAGTCTTTCATCTTCTTTTACTAATTGTTTTCTGCACTTTTGTTTTGTCCTCATGATTCAACTCAGTCTGTCAAATTGTTGTAAACAAGTAAAAGTAAATTGTGGATGTGAAAATGAGTTTCAACTTCTGGCTACCAGATGTTACTCCTCTGCAATCAGTTATGTCTGTTTAATATGTGTCTCACCCCGGCATGCCAATGGAACCCAGAGCCAGGGACAGGGACACGTCCTGTGGCCATTCAGGCATTACAGGAACGAGGTCTGTCCCGTCGCTGACTGAGTGGGTTCTCCAGCCGCTGCGGCTGACAACATGGCTCCCCACAGGAAATGCTGGGTTCTTACTCTGAATCACTCTGTAGAAAAAAAAAAAAAAAGAACAGAGAAAGAGTTTGTGTTCGTCTGTTGTGGTATCCTTGACAACTGCAGTACGTCAAACCATCTGGCCAAAACATGCAGGCATGTGGGTTCACATCAAAGAAAGAAGATACACAACATCTGGTTTTAAAAAAACAGTTAACTTTGGTCACTTTCAAATTGATTTAGCATGCTTATCAACAAAACAAAAACGCATTTGAACTTCCAGCCAAGAACATTTTGTGTTTTGTCCTTTCGGTTACTGTAAATCAAAGGCTTCAGTAATTAGGAGCAGGTGCAGGGTTTGCTGTGTTTGCTGGGTACAAAATGACGCATGAAAGGCATGTGTGTGTGTGTGTGTGTGTGTGTGTGTGTGTGTGTGTGTGTGTGTGTGTGGTAAATGTGCGTTCTTACTTGGCAACTTGAGTTCCAATCATCACATCGCCCTCTTTCATGCGAAATGCACTGAAGGGCCTGGACACACAAATATGCAACATTTTGGGGGATTCATGACTGAATTTGTTGCTGTTAAAACAATAAGAATCTGAAGGTTTTTCAGATGCATAATCCTGCTCACCTCATATACGGGTCGACGCTAAGAAACACAGCTTCCAAAAGAACCTCTAAAACAAAAAAAAGATACGAAACAACAATATGTAGGTGCATGATGGCTTATTGAAAGTGGAATCAGACATAAGACATCTTCCTACCTCCATCTTTGGGCTTAGGGAGCTCCTCCACTTTCAGCTCAAAGTTGGTATTCTTCGGGAAGCCGTCAAAGTGCTTGATGAGGACCCATGTCTTAGCTTGGACCATGGTTCTTTGTTTATGGTAGCTGTTAGTGCAAGAGCAGTTGTTTGATATGAGACAGATGGTAACATTTGGTACATTAGTGCAAAATGCAAAACACTTCATGTAGAGAGTGAATTACTGTAAATGTTATTTAGGTGAGCCTAGTTCAAACATAAAGTTGTGAAAAAAAGGGACATTTAAATTGATGATGAAATATAATATGAGTTGGTGAAATGAACTTTTACTAGGTTTATTAGAAGTGTTAACGTAATTCCGAATTATGCAATGCATACATGTCATTGAATAGGAATGCATGATACACACAACAGAAGAATACTGCACAATAGCACAGTCATATCAAACAGGAGGAAACAAGTCCAATACCTGTCACAAGTCACACACCTTTCCAATGACTTAGAATGATGCAAAACAATGCAATCGTTATTTCCCAAGCAAAGTTGACAGTGATCCAAAATGAGCACGGTGATATTAAATTACCACAAAACCGGAAAGGAACAGCAGAGAAGTGAACTTAAAGTTGCTTTTCACTGCCAGTCTGTTTTATTTTCATCCGTATCCGAAAATAAATACGTGCCCTAAATTGTCCTTTTTAAATCAAACACATCGATGTTAACTCACCAGATGTTATTCTCCTTAAAGAAATGGAAGAAGTGGCCTCTCAGTAAAGAGCACAGGGATAGGAGACAGACGAAGCGGTGGTTTGCTTTAAAGCATGGGGAAGAGAGAACAGTGGGCGTGCGTCAATATTCAAACGTTAATCTGATTGGTTTGGAGGTAGAACGCAGCCTCCGACGTAGAGACGCATGACGGAGGACGTCACGTTGTGTTTGCGTGCCGACGTGCAGTCTGTTTGGATCTAGGCGCGAAATTAAAACCAAACAGGGCCGACAGCCGGAGTAAAACTGTAAGTATTTCAGCGACAGTAAACATGAATAAACGACTGTAGGTGATGTGTCAACACGCGAAACTTTACATTAGACGAATGCGCAACGAGTAATGTTAGTTAGCAGGGTCGATATCGTTTTAGTTGTTTTTACAGGGTTGTGTTCCGTAAGGGATAATAACCCGTTTAGGTAGCGTATCTGTTAGCATGCTAAAAACAACAGAGGGAAGCTTAACAGTCGCTTTTCAAACCTAGGCACATCTCAGTTACAAAAAAATATACACACACAAATTTCTGGAACAACTGTTGAAAGTTAACGTAAGCCTTATATATGTATAGAGGTGTTCTTTAACTGCGGCCTGAATTTAAAGTCAGAACTACGGGTACCTGTAAGGACCAACTCCGGTGGCTAGTCACCGCAGTTCCGTGCAGGACTGACTGGAGACATACTGGAGTGGGAAACAGCAGCAAAAACCGTGGCATGCTTTGTCACTGCTGTGTGTTATCACAGTTATAGTTTAATGATTCTGTTCATTTTGTTTTTTGAGTTGCAGGATGGTGTAGCACCCAGGTGAAACTTTTGTGTAAACAACTATGGAATTACTTAAACGAGTAGCCAACTTACTCTTTTCACCACATTTACATTCAGTTCTTTAGTTGAATCTTGATGAAGCCCCTTATTCCATATAGGTAAAAAAAAGATAGGGTAAATAAGGTTTTAAAAAAACAGTATTTTGACAATGTTACAAAGCATTTTATTATCATTCATATTGAGACACAAATGTAAAAAAAAGATATTAGTCCGCTGGCATTGATATTGAAGGAAGTGTGTGGACAATTATGAAACGCAAAATGAATAACATTCAGTCCTGCACAGTGACTATCCACCGGAGTTGGTCCTTACAGGTACCCGTAGTTCTGAGAATAAAGTCAGAACTCTATTTTTTTTTTTTATGTGTGGCCCTAATCCTCTTCCGTACATTAGTGCATTAGTGACCAATGCAAACTGTGTAAAATCAGACATTAGAAATGAAGTATTTTATCAAGTTTGTCTGCATTAAGAATGTAAAACCTACATCACTTTTTTCATTTCATGTAATGGTTTGCTTACTTGCTTTCTTTGGTATTCTGTTGGATACTTCATGGACAAAGAAATGTCACCGCTGAGCTGTTAAAGTCAAAGTTTGAATAAGATTAAGACGGAGACGCCTGTGTAGTACTAAACGTGCACATGCAATAAATCTTAGCTTGATGAAGGCTATATAGTTTAGGTTTGATAGCTGGATTACCTGAAATAAAACAAAAAAGGATTTGTGTTTTGGATGTCATGGCTCTAGCTGATACGATTTTTAATGACTTTGAATGTCAGGCGATTCAGCTTATCTTCTGTGCTAAGATATCATGAAAAATATACTTCTTTGAATATTATCTCACTTGTTTGTGTTGGCTTTTGCTTAATACTCCATAACCTACATTGTTTCACTGTTTGACTGACTAGCACAGTAAACAGGAGGGGCACACATTGTTGAACCACCATGTTAGACGGTGGCCAGTTTGTGGAAGCCCTGGGCCGTCTAGGTTATCCTGGTGCATCGTCATTGAAGGGGGCTGAGTTTGACTGGCTGTTTGACTGTGCCCCGGAGAACCTTCACTTCTTGCGTTTCGTCTGTCGGACCCTCAACCGGAGCAATGTTCTCACCACAGAGGAGGCACAGGCTTTTAAGGAGCTACGGAAATCCGGAAGGCCAATTCTGGATGAAGCAGCCCTGGGCGAGGTCCTGAAGACCATCGGTCCTTCAGACAGAAGCAGTGCCAACATATTAGGGCCCTCTTTTTCATCCTCATCCTCAGTGTTTGCAGCAGAAGGGGATGTGGCCACAGAGGACTTAGAAGCAGAACTTCAGGCTCTGCGTAAAGAGAAAGACCTGAAGCAAAGACGCTATAACAGGTTGCAGGTTGTAGCCACCTCCCGTGCAGATGTTGACCTGCGACTTTCAGCAGAGCTTGAGAGTGCTACATGCAAGCTAAAGGACACCAGTGCTTCCATCGGAGCTGAGAATGCTGGCACCAATGCGCTGTTACAAAACCTTACAGAAGAGGTGTGCAAGCTTGCTTCATACCTTCCAGGTCTGGAAGCCAAGCAAAAAGGAAAGGGAGAAACTGCAGACGCATCAAACCTTTGTCTCTCCAAACACCCTGCTGTGCTGATCTCTCAGATGTCTTTGGATCCCTACCTGCATCAGGAGGAGCTCAACACGAAAACACTCACTGCCTTCACACAGAAGCATTTCTTTCAGGGGATCTCTGACATTGTTGAGACTTCCTGCTCTGAGCGCTTTCAGGTGCTTGACCTCAGTTCTTGTGAAGATGGAGAAGAGGAAGAAAAGGAGCATGAGGATGGAGAGAGGGACGTGAGGGTGGTGGAGCGCAGGAGGACAGAAATGGCCAGACTTCAGTGGTCTCATATTGTGGCTCAGCACCAACTGATGCAGGCCACAGCTGAGGAGAAAAGTCTCAAAGTTGGACTGGACTGGCTCTCTGAGAAGTCCTCTCATACTAAGGTAAAGCAGACCTATTCAGTGTGTTTTATTTTTTGTAGTGTGTACTATTGTTACTGTTCTCGCATCACTCTTTAGTTTTCCTTCATATGTATCTCTTCACTCAACCAGAGCATCTCAACCTCCTCCTCACTGCATGTCCGTGAAGTTGTGTCCCGGAAGGAGCTGCAAGCGGTGGAGGCTGAGCTGGAGGCTCTGCTCCATGGACCTGTACCTGCTGCCCTTAGGGAGTCAGCCAGGCTGCTTAATGTGCCTGTAGTGAGGGGAGACCTGGACCTGCAAGTTGCAAGACAGGAATACTACACCTCCAGACAGAATCAGGTAAGTCGATGGGGATATCACCTAATCAACTTGAGTTTATCTGTATACACGTCTTTTATGGACAGGTTAAAGATCAGGGTAAGCCATTCATTCCCCCTAATGTTTCTACATAGGACTGAATGGTCTTGCTCTACATCAATTTAAAGTGATGCCTGAATGCATAATAATGTTTAAGAGTGACCTTCTTGTATTCAAATAATTATTTTTTAAATTTTACATTATATTCTCTTTTACTGTATATATGTGTATTAGTAATTTGAGTGTTTATTGCATGGCCTTGCGGAACAGTCTTTACATTTCACTGCACATCTGTATGAGCATGTGACAAATAAAAAATCTTGAATCTTACTGAATAGATATAATTCACAAGTCACTCACAGATGAAAGTCATGGTTTCGATCATCTACTGTATCCACTGAATTTGAATCATGCTACAGACAACATGGAAACAAGTGGCAGCAAAGTAAAGTTGAACTTCATTTTTGTCTACCAGGTACGTGACTACCTACTCCGCCAGAAGGCCTCCTTTGACCTGGTACACCTGGCTCAGGAGATGGAGCATAGGAGGTGGCGGATGTGTTTTAAGCAGCTGGAAGATGTTAACAGCAGACTGACAAAAGAAGGTGAAGCTGCAACCCTGAGAATTGAGTCCCTTGCACACCCTGACCTTGCTATCAACACCAGGCCCAACCCTATCATCAGCTCCAAGGATGCAGCCTTCAGCAGGTAAGGGACTCAAGTCCGATATAAGACTCAACTAGGAGCTCAAATTATTCAGAGCTTTTTCTAACATGAGTTGTGCCTTAATATCAGAATTTTAGATGTCAATTTTAAAATGATAATACTTGTTTACTTCATTTATGAATTGAGTATCTTAATCTATAAGGGAAAAGGAAAAACAGAATTTAAATTTCCACTCAACTACGCTGCAATATTGTAGTGCATTATAGGTTTGATGCCCATGGAACTCTTTAACCTCTTTCCCCAGACTGCTCCAGATCCTTGACCATGATTCAGACCACAGTCGATCAGAGCCCTTTCGGACATATGAAGCACTGGACCAGGCTGCTCACGACCTTGCAGGAAACCTCCAAGTGACCAGAGAGGCTCTAGCAGGCGCCGGCCGTGAGCAACACTACACAGCTGCTCGACTCTACAACGACTGTGAGGCGCTCCACAGGGCCATGTACACCGAGCTCCAGCAGCTGGTCTTAAGGCCGCAGGTACGTCAAACGGCCTCCACTGACCAGGAGCAGCTCTGTCCCAATGCACAGGTGGGTTTGTTTCCTTTTACTTCACACACTATGGCCAACAGTACAGAGAGTAGAAGCAATCATAAATGTGAGTCAGCTGATTTTTACATTATTCATCACTTGTGGTGAGGGAAGCTGGTAGCACTGTTTTCATTTGCACATTGTTCACATATATCACAAGGTCAATAAAAAGGGATAAAAGCACTGGATGATGCATGAAACTGCGTTGCTGCATGACACACTTTTGTCTGCTTTGTTGAGAGTTTTCAAAATTTCTTATTTAACATCTGAAGAGGATAGCTTTCAAGTTTCTCACATGTAAAACTGTGTTGTTGTATTTTTTTTGGGAACTACGATTGTCAAAATACAAGAATAAAAACTTTGAAATGCTACAAGTAAAAATCAAACTAAACCCAATATTACGGCAGGTAATTTTCTTGTTTTATTTACGGAAAATTGCAGGCAAACTTCTGCACACTGCCTGAATTGCTTGTAATTTTGCAATTTGGATAATTTCTCTGCTGTCACCTCCTCTGCAATGTATGTTTGTAGGAAACACATGACTATCATTTTGCATCATAATGAGAAAAAAAAGGCTTCGAGAGACCTCTGTATTTGCGTACCTTTGAATCTGTGTGGACCACCACTATTATTATTGGGGAATATTTTTGCCAGCAGTAGATGAAGAATTTACACATAAGCGCATAAATTAGATAAACATTTTTAAACCACCTATACTATTTTATTCCTCGTAATTTCAGTTTTAGACGTTGCTTTAAAATGACAACTTTTTTCCAGAGGTGCTAAAAGGATAATTTACTCAAAAAATCATTGATTGATTCTGAGAGAGTACCAGTAATGTTTTATGTTCATGATATAAACCCTGCCGTTGGTCAGTTCAGGTACATCCATAGGTCAATGTATATGCTAATACATAATGCAGTTTTTCATTTCTTAATTTCTCCTCCCTCTTCCCCTATCTCTACAGGAGCTAACCTCAAAACTTGTGGAAGCAGAGTCGCAGCTCCAGAGTTTGCAGCATGTAATGCAAGAAATCATGGGGGAAGTCAAATCTAAGCGTTCCCAGCTGGAGCGCAATGCCCTCCTCAGGCGGGAGAGGGATTTATATGTCTACTTCCACTTGGATGCACGGCTACTGCAGAAAATAGTGGAGGATGTGGAGGGCAAAATGACTGCAAAGAAAGGGCAGCAGTAAAAAAAAAAAAAAAAAAAAACCTGCCAGAATGAGTGAGGAGAGTGTATCATCAGCTCAAAAACAATGAACAGTGACACGCAGACACAAATTCAAGATTCATCTCCTGACTCTGTATTGACTCATTGGGAAAACACTCAACCTGGGAAAAGCGTATTCATATAAGGATTGAGATTTTGTTCTGAATTTGTTTAATTGAACTATTAAGAGATTAATTGTTGAATTCAGTGTATTATTCTGACTTGTGACGCTCCTAAATATAATATTTTAATTTTTAATTTTAATTTTAATGTTTTTACTTCAAGCCTTCTGATTAATAAAGTAAAATGTTTTGTTAATGGATATTTAAGTTGTGAAAGTTTTTTTTTATTTTATTTTTTTTAATTGTTGAATTCTATTACAGGAGGGAGATCAATCTGCTGTGCACGAGACCCTAGTGAATAAGCTTCAGCACATAATTGGATGTCTCTGTGTAACTGACCTGACTCTCCCCTTTGCCCTGTTTAGGTCATATAGAGCTGAACAGTCAAAGATCGTCAGATGATCACAAAGAGTAGACAGGCATTCAGACAGAGAGGAGATGGAAGAGTCTAGCTGCAGGTTGTACTCAGGACCTCTGTCTCAGGCGGCACAGAAGATCCTGGCTGTTCTGCGGACCCAGAGTCTACATGAGGCCAGACCCTTCCACAGCGTCTCCTCAAATCACAGACAAAGACAGTCAGGGCGTAAGCATTGAAGTACTCCAGTTTAGATGATTCAGTATTAACCCCTGACAGCAAAGATTAGGAACTCTTGTGTGTCAATTGATTCATTTGCCTTATTACTTACTAGATAGTCCTTCTGTAACTATTTTACTGACATGATGGAAACAGTAGGAAGACACTGTTGTAGCTAAGAAATATTTGAGGAGATTTTAACATTTATATCTCTGCAGCAACAATTAGTAACATTTGTTTCTGTAGATATGAAGAATCAACATGATATGCCCTACTATTTTATCAAGCCTGGTTTTTACAGAGTAAACCTGTAAAATAAAAATAACCACTTCACTTTGTTGGCTGGTATTGTATGTATGAGGTATTACAAATCTACTTGCGTATCATTGATAGGTCTGAATGTTTTCCCCCGTACTTTAGCAGCACAATTAATCAATGCATGTAAGTTCATTAAAACTTAATGATTTTGTTTATTTCCCAAATGTTCTGACAGAGTTGATGGTTTTCTCCTTCATTGTCTGTGTATATATCAGTGGGGAGGTTTTATGGCAGCCAAAGGGAGCCCTGGGCTCAGAGCAGCTGGAGCATGAGTCAGGAAGAGAGCAGAGACAGAGACACAGAGCGGTGAGGCAGATGAACAAGAGACTACACGCGGATATTATTCAAACAAGTTCTCATGTTTAGTCAGAGTATTTTATGGAAGCACATTTCTAGAAAATGTATAAATAATAAAGAAGAGCCAGTCTTGATATAAAACATGTCCATAGTTGTTTGTAATTTACTTTTTATCACAAACATCTTCTGTCATCAATTTTTGTGTATTTCGTAATTGGATTTTTAAATCTAAACAACTACTTTTCATCGCATAATTATGACGGTTTAATCATTGTAATTATAATGCATCAACTCATAATTATGTTTTCTTATCTCTCTCATCTCAATTATGACTTAGCATTGGGATTTTACATTTTGGTTTTCTATAACTGGAGAAAATGGGCTTCTGCATATTGGTGCAGAATTGTCTTGCAGTGAAACAGTAATTGTCCACAGTTTAATAGATGGTATGAGTATTAACAAGTACAGAAGGACATTGCACTGGATCTTTGACAAAAGAAAATGTAATTTTATTGGTTGAACTTTGGTGTAATAGGCAATTGATAATGCTTATGAATAAGGTTATTTTCTACCCGTATTATTATTATACTTTGTGAGTGTAAAGCAGAAGAAGTAAAAGGATCTCCTTTCATAATGTTCTGGTTTAGGCCATGGCCCCAGCCCCAGACTTCCTCCATTTCAACCTCATACCATAACTCCTCCAACCAGTGGCAGAGCTCTCAGACCTCGGCTTACTATCAGCCGCCCCAGGCTTCCTCCTGTTCCTCCTCCTGCTGGGATTCAAATCTCCAAAGAGAGGCTGAAGCCATTCATCAGGGCTCGCCGATTTATTCCCCGAGAAAGTACTCTGAAACTCCCATGAACCAGTCCAGCCAGAGTTTGTCTTTCAGTCAGCGAGAGATGAGTGAGACAGCAACGTCATCCTCCCATAGAGACAGAAACACGCTTTCCCATCAAATACCTGAGAGTGCTTTTGAACATCAAGCTGCAACATGGAGAAAGTAAGTGACAAGAGGGATATGAGAAGTATTTCATGATTTCTAATGAATGTATGCATTTTCAAACACAAATGTTTGTAAATTAGGAAAATTCTTTGACATTTTTCTTCATACGATGAATCAGAACACAGTTTAAAATCTTGGTATTCATTGATGATATTCTGTCGCTGTTTTACAGTGAAAGGCATGTGTTATAAATGAACCACACTCTTGTCTCTACACTCCCACAGCTCCATTGAAGAATTCAGGCCGTCTTTCACCCTCAGTCTCTCTCCAGATGTCGACGGTACAGATGAGGTGTTGTTCCCTTCAACAAAACAACATAACACCCATGAGGAGAATCCCGCTTCTGCTTTCCCCCCAATTTCATCCTGCTTTGAAAATATTGAAGAGACAGAGAAAAACATGTCAGGTGCACAGAGAGAAAGGGTTAGAGGGGGCGAGTGCCTCCAAAAGTATAAATTAACTTCAGACATTCAAGAAAGGTGGAAGCAGCCTCTACCTGATGAAGGAGGAATAGTCTATCAGCAACCATGCTCTGAAACTATCAATACTGGAAGGATTCATCTACCTACAAGACAGCAGACCTACTATGATGCACATGTACCCATGTTGATGAGAAATCCAGTCAGGGAGACAGACACAGGACAAATTCCCTGTATAGAGTATGTAGTGCAGAATGGTGCTTTGCTTAAAGAGAGAGGCTATCCAGATGTAACCCTGCCAGATGAGAAGAGATCAACCAATGACATGGGAGGATTACAGCTCAATGAAACCAATAAGAATGCTGATCCAGAGAGGAATTTGTTGTCTACAAGCATGGATACAAGCTTTGACTGTGACGCTGAAACAAACAAGCTTGTAGAGAAAGAAGAGTTAGACTTTAAAGACAGGGTGAACATATTTGACATCAAAGATTTCCAACCCAGCCTTGAGAGTGAAGAGCCATCAGTGGGATGTCACACTGAAGGTCAAGAAAAGATCTTCTCTTCAGAAAGGGAAGACCACAAGGTGATCCAAGATGAAAACACTCAGGACATGGGTCAGATTGTGATTGAAACAGGAGAGAGGCACCAATCTGAAAGACTACTGGAGCAGTGTGAAACAACCACTTTACTCCAGAGTGATAACCTGGAGAGAACCACAGAGGAGGAAGATGCAGAGAGCAGGGCAAAGGCAGGCGTCAACAGGAGCACCGGAGATAAGATTAAAATAGAACAGCTTTGTTGTTCTGATGTCCAGCTAAGAGGGAAACATTGGGAGAGCTATCACAGAGAAGTCAGTGAGTTATCT
Organism: Labrus bergylta; assembly: GCF_963930695.1. Taxonomy (NCBI): domain Eukaryota; kingdom Metazoa; phylum Chordata; class Actinopteri; order Labriformes; family Labridae; genus Labrus; species Labrus bergylta. The sequence continues at coordinate 6,805,597 of NC_089216.1, read as the reverse complement.
GGTGGAGACACTGAGTCAGAAGATAGGGGGAGAGACGGAGATGAGTCAGTTCTGCCTCATGAAGATGGGGAGGGTGAGTGTGCATTCACATTTGGCAACGTTTGTTTTGTTTTGGTTTCCTTTGCAGTCATAATGAAACAGACATACTTTTTCAAATTAAAACAAGAAAGTTTATTTTTTGCCTTAGAAGTCCCATAGATGCAAGATGAGGTTATAAGGATTCTTAGCTTTTTGATTCATAAAATTCATAGATTTTATGTTGATTTGAGTTTTACCCCAGTGTGACTCAAATCTCAACAAAAGAGGCGGTTTTCATAATCTACCACTAGATGGTGCTAGAACACTATTTTATGAAGATGTTTGAACCATTACTGTCTACAGCAGCAGTAAATGCTCTTCTATAAAAACATATATTTGTTGTCAGCTAACCATACTAAGCAGTAACTAAGTCATTGTATTAATTAAATAAATAGTTACCACTTTATGTTTGTATAGAGGAGAGGGACTCTACTAGTCAACTTCAGAACACTAGACCTTAGGGTTGTCAGAATACCAGACCTTTAAACTTCAATACAATACTTGTAGAAATCTGAGATTATTGCTACATCTTTTAATACCACTTGAAACAAAATAAGACTAATTAATTAATTAATTAATTTCTTGATTTTGACACAGTGTTAGTTTTAGGAGCATTTCAAGTTAGGTATAAACTCTTGCCAGTGTCATCTTTTTTATCATAGCGGAGGCGATGATGCTGATAAAACTGAGCACTGACGGAGGGTGTTGTGTGTCAGCTCACATTACAGCTGCAGGAAAAAAGCTTGAGTCTCAGCAGCTGGGACAATGCTGAGTCACACACACTATAGACTTTAAAAAACACACACTCAACAACACCAAGTGTCGTAACAAAGTGTCAGTTCGATCTCTGCCAAGATTTCTGGAGTTGGCCGACCTTGTCCTGTCACACCCCTGAGGTCGTACACACAGATGTACACAAATGCTTACTCATACACATGTTTTACATAACACAGCAGGCTCATTGATTTCAGGGTAAATCTGAAAAGTGATGATCTGATAGAAATTATTTCTCCTCCTCCTATCTCTTTTTCTCTAGAGGCCTCAGGTAGGGAAAGCTGTTCTACCCCGACATTGTCCCAGGAGAGCAGGGCAGAAAGATCAGGGCTCAGTGCTCCCTGTCTCCATGACAACAAACAAGTGAGTCTCTAAGGAACTATGTTAGAAGTTGTGTTTGATACATCACATACGGTCAGCAAGAGGAAACAGAGGGCTTGAGGCAAAGATCTTAAGGGACATTTTAATACATTTATTAAAATGTGTTCCTACCTTGCTGGGACTTGTTTAATTCAGATTTATTATTGTGTCTTTATTTTTCCTCCTTGTTGTTTGCCATCCACTCTACCTCAGTAATTCCTGCAAGCAAAGACAACATTGTGTACAGCAGGAGCAACCCGCTGAAAAGTCCTCGGTTTTTAAAATCTGTTTTCAAAAGCATTCGGCTTTTATTTCCCTGATGCATATAGAAATCAATCTAGATCGTGTAAAACAGGGTGCCTTCAGCAGTTTTGCAGCATGCTGACAAGTGATAGCTCTCCAATGAGTCGTAAAGTAAGACAAAAGAAAAGCTTGATGAAGTAGTCCCTGTGCATATTGCAGAAAAGGAGAGGTAGAAGAGCTATAAAGGGAGGAGAAGAGAGGTAGAAATAGGTGCAGGACTTCACAGTATTGCTCCAATCAGCAGCAAACACACCAAGCTATTCCCTCACTTCTCCCCATCATCCCTCTCTTACACCTTCCTGCACCCAGCGCTGGGCGACGGGCCACGGCCTGCCTCCGTTTTCTATCTATATCCTGTAGCACAGCACCCTGGGGGGGGTTCATGACTTTGTCAGCAGGAAAAAACGGGTTGTGTTTACAGAGAAATGAGGAAGACTCTCCTCCGGGAGCTGAGTCACAGGAATTCCTTACATACCGAGCCCTCTGCTGACGAGTCCACAGAACCATGTGCATACAGAAACTCACACGAATGAACGTGCAGACTCTCTGTTTTTTTTTTTTTTTGCATAAATAGAGAGAGAGTATGAATAATGGAGATGTTTTGAAGATGATGGGAAGGTTACAGAGAGGTGAAGGTGTTCTTTTTGGAGAGGGGAATACATTTTCTGTCCGTCTCGTTTTTCCCTTTAACTTCTGATCACATTACCGTCGTCCATGTCAGTCAGTGTCGATACGGTGAATCAAATTGGCAGGGAAATCTGTTGAAAAATATTTTAGATATGGAAATTTGGCACTAGATAATCAATGTTGATCACAGAGTCCGGACAACGGTATATTGCCACATCCATATTTTGTCCCACCCTTACTGTGAACAAACCACACTACTATTTAATTTAGTTGCACCTCTATTGCTTGCATCTCTGTAAGCTAAGAAAATAATTCTACATTTATACATACACAGCACGGCCCACATACTCATAGACATGTCCTACACATTTAACCTGCCAGTTCAGTTAATTAAAACGCTTTGATCTATTTGAGTTTGAAATATTCATTGCCATTGTTGTTTTTGTTCCCGTCATGAAAAATAAATGAGTAGGAACAAGTGTGAGTGGCACAACTTCAGGCAGCCTGTCACACAAACACTGCCTTGACTGTCTGTCTTTTTTTCTTTGTCTGGTACACAGCGCTCAAGGCTGAATGTGTGTCCTCTCCTCACATCCTACCCCTTTTTGTTTTGCAGCTTTTTCGGCTCAGCTTTCACTGCCTCTTTTACAAATTTAGTATCATCCAAATAGACGCAGAGCATGAATGGGAATAATTGAATAAACCATGGATTTGTCACTGTGTTAAAGCTAATTATGCGCTGCCAGAAATTTAAACTTCATTCAGCCGACTTTTCTAAACTGATTTGCTGGTATGTATTGATTCTCTGTGTAACAAAACTAACACAGACAGACAGAGACTGTTTTCTGGGGCCTTCTTATATTGCAGAACGAGTCCTTCTAAATCTATTTTTGCCTCTCCGTTTTCCTCCATCTCCTCTATCCCTGTCACCTCACCTTTTTTTGGTGTGTAGACTGCTAATGGAGGTCTCAGCGGGAGCAGCTCAAGCATTGTACTGACCCCAGCAAGAATTTATGCTGCTGGACAAAGCTCCTCCTCAGTGCTGGACTTGGCCTCAACTGTTCTAAAACCAAGCACAGAGCAGGCAGAAAGCAGCCAACCTGCTTTTAAAACTCAACCCCCCTTGATCCCCTCCTTCGCCTTAAAGTGGAAGCATAAAGTACATCATCAAGAAAAAGCTCACCAACCTCCTAAAAACTACCTGCCAAGGTGTCATCCTAAATGGGAGCCACCACGTTCTTCACAAGAAAAGGCCAGGGATATTCATGGACTGAAGGAAGCCAAAGTCAAAACAGAAAACCCTGAACTCACAGCTACATCCATACACCTTCAGAACACAATTAGCCAGTCACATAAATCAAGGAGAGGACATCAAGACCCATGTGCCTTAAAGCAAAGCCAACAAAAAGCTGAAAAAAAGTGCTGTGAATCTGATTCTGCAACCTGCAAACCACCCAAGAGCAAGCGGGCCAAACGTGAGCCTGATCAGGGGAAAAATAGCACAAAAGTATCGCATGCACAGGCTAATGGTATTGAACTCCAGAACCAATCCAAAGCTGGCTGTTTGACAACTTCCCTGACATCTGACCCCAGAGTGAAGGATTCTGGGAGGATGAACTCGGAGGAGAAGAGGCAGATGCTTGAGGAGGCTGGGAAGGCCAAAGCACTAGTACTTACCTTGGTGTACAGAGATGGGACAACTCAGTTAGACCCAGAACAGGTGAGTAGAGCTCTCTGAAACCCTAGCTTAAAATAACATGACTGGTGCAAAATGTTAGCATCCATCACAGGGGTATTTTGGTTTTACTTTTGTACAACATGAGGAGTTGGAGATGTGTTTTTACAGTCAGTTGTCTAGCCCTTTGTTGTGAGTATACTTTGGATAACTGCAAATTATTGCTTCAGTTTCACTTTGCAAAACAGACTTTGCTTTGCCTTGTACAGATAATCTGTCGCAGTCCTTACAGGATTAGTGTAAACCATTTCACATGTTGTTTTCTGCTTCATTAATGTTTTACTTGCATTGATTTCCCTCTTTGGTTCCTTGACACAGAAAACGACTCCTCCAGTGTGTGGCCTCCTCTTACTGATGATGAACAATCTGAGCTGCAGCTCACCAGAGAACTTGTTTGGACCAAACGACAGTCTGGTTTACCTAAAATTAGAGCACACACCTGCATGGGCCCAGCAACACACACACCAGAGCCAGGCGCTCTTTGCGAGGTTTGTTTGTGTGCAGGTGGATGTGTTGGCATTACAGTGAAGTGTTTAATGCTTATCTAGTTTAAAACAGCAGGAATGTGTGTGTGTTCCACAGAGATATGCTGCTACAGGTGCTATCAAGATCTCAACTAGTGGTGTGCTATAAAGCCAAGGATCTGCTGCGAACAGCTCTGCAGGTTTACAGAGGAGACCTCAGCTGGAAACAAGGCAGAGTGCACACGAATAAATGCACAAACATGTAGTCATGTAAATCTGGTTCCAACTGTTTCATTCTGCTTTAAAACACTTCTTTGTACATTCATAATCAGCTTTATCACACGCTTTGATTCAAGAAGCCTTTGCTTAAGTGGTACTCTTCAAAGATGAATCTTAAAAGTGTTAAACACTTGAGCCTGAAAAGTGGCTGTTTGAAGTTTTTTGGTTTTAATATTTCTGCCTGGAGTGTTTTCAACAAGACCACCTGAGTTATACCTGGGTTGTATGATCATACTCTTCAACAAAGAAAAAGTACAAGTAGTTTACTAGATTTTAAAAAACAACATTTTTAGACGGGTTATATTAGGTTCTTAAAGATTGAATGAATGAAGGTCTAACTGAAGAAAACAGCTACGTGTCAGACCATGCCTACTGCAGGCAACATTTTCATAGATGTGTTGTTTTTCCTCCATTTTTTCCGCCAATGTCCCATCAGTAAAAAGCTCATAATGTGCTGTCCTCTCTCTCTGCAGTGGCAGGCTGTCGTATCCAGGACCCACAGGTGTCAGGCTGGCTCCTGGATCCTGCAAATCCCTCCTCTTGCTACAATGACCTTCTCAATAAACACTGCAAAACACGCTGTGTCATACCTGCCCTGGGTACCAAGATGGTCAGTTACGTGACGATAGGTTTTAAAGTTGAAAGGTGTCTCGTTAAGACATTAGGGTCACTTTCAGGCCCATACTACCGTAGTCCATACTTCATATTACCCTCAATCTTTATTTATATAAGTTAGAAGACAGTCACTCAAATCAACATTCAGATATCCAAACCTCAAAGGGATGAAAACCTTTTAGTCAGTTTATACTTCATTGAAGCACTCCTTGCTACATTGACTGCCTTTTCCTCCTTGAACAAATCTGAATCTTCTTCTAAGAAAGCAGCTTCTCTTCACCTACTCTACTCGATGTCTCTCTATCGGTCTGTCTATCTCACTCTCAGGTTTCTCAGGTCATCTCACGTCTCTGTTTGCTTCACTGGCTTAACATGGAGCTTTGCTCTAAACTGCAGGTAAGGTGATGTGCGCTTACACACACAAACACACACACACAAGTAAATGTGTATGTACAGTATATACACATACCTGACTGACTTTGTGTGTGTAGAGCCGGGGGCTGTGGCAGCTGTACTCAGACATGGAGCTGAAAATGATCTCTGTTCTGGCAGGTGAGGACTCTGAATCCTTATTGTCAGTGCAGTGAAGAAATACATAAGAATACTGTCAAAAAAAACAAACTATCAGGTCATGTTTGTCAGTAAATACTCGGGTTGTTTCAGCCATGGAGAGCCATCGCATCCATGTGGACGAAGAAGCTCTCAGGAGGACTTCAGACCTGCTGGGGGTAAGACACAAAATCAAACACATTTAAAGGCCGGCGTATTTAAAAAGTTTTCCTGTTAATGTTATAAATAAGTAGAGCAGAACAGTTGGACTTTTTTTTATTTTATTTGGCTGCTGGCAGAGTTTGTACTTATCGCTCACAGCCAGGAGTTATCAACACTCGCCTCATGGTTAATGTTAATTTCCCACCAGAACACAACAACGGAACCGCAGCAGTGAACACACATACTTTCTGTATGTGTTAAAAGATTGAAAGGAATAGATTTGATTTACTATCATTTCCAAGTAACACACTGCAGCAGTACCTGGCTGAATGACAAATACCTCTACTATTGCAATCAATGTTTAGGGTAATAATAATAATAATCATCATATTAATAAATGTCATGTATAAACTCGAGTAGCAACATATATTTGTTTGAAAGTAAGCCAATGCTTAAGCTAGTTCTCTGTATGTATACATACAAATGAGCCTTAACTTTAAGACCACTGACAGGTGAAGTGATTAACATAGATTACTTCTTCACAATGGCACCTCTCAGTGGGTGGGATATGTTAGGCAGCAAGTGAACATTCTGTTCTCAAAGTTCATGTGTTGCAAGCAGGAAAAACAGGCAAGAATAAGGAAGTGAGCGACTTTGACAAGGACCGAGTTGTGATTGCAAAAACGACCTTGTCAGAGTATCTCCAAAACTTCAGCTTTTGTGGGTTGTTCCCGATCTGCAGGGGAGCGAAGGTGTGGTCTGATCCAATTGAAGAGCAGCTGGAGCTCAAATTGCTAAAAAAAAAAGTTCATGCTGGTTGTGATAGACGGTTGACAGAACACAGTGCCTTGTCGTTTGTTGAGTATGGTGCAGTGTTGCCACAAACCGATCAGGGTGCACATGCTGACCCTGACTGCTGCAGAAAGTGTTTCCAATGGGCATGTGGGCATCAGAACTGACCAGTGGGGAATCAAAGAGAGTGACCTAAAGGATTGTGACAACAGGCTCAAGGTGTTCACTTGGCTCACTGTGAGATACAATGTATAAACAAATCTGATTCCATGGAAGCCCTCATCACTTTCAGGACTTAAGGGATCTACTGGTAATGTCGTGATGCCAGATACCACAGCACACATTCAGAGGTCTGAAAGGGGTCCATGACCTGGTGGTTGGTGCGCGTGCCTCATGTTCAGACGCTTGAGTCCTCGGGGGGGGGGGGGGCGGGCGGTTCCGGGTTTGGGTCCGACCTGTTGCTCCTTTCCTGCATGTCATTCCTCACTCTCTCTCTCTCCCTGTCGAACAGCCCTGACCTGGCGCCTACACAATATTAGGCAGGTGGTCATAATGTTATTATGGCTGATCTGTATCTATATGTTATAAATCTCATAGGTTAATCAGGAGATCCTCTTAATTTTCTACACCAAGAAAGGTTTTTTATAAAAGGTATTTTTTAATGCCATATGTTTTAAGCCATTTATTTCCTTTTGAATTAGCTTCTTTCCATAATGTTTGTCACTTTAAATAGTTTATAAATGAGGTAAATAGCAAACGTGACACTTATCAGTGTCTTGTTCTAAATAAAGCCTCTTTTTGTTTATACCAAACAAAATGAATGAATACTTAGTTTCAGCCAGGCGAGATGTTCAGGGTCAGCTCAGATTTGCACCGCATCACTCTTAGCTGATTACATTTTTTAGTCTGGCTGCCGAACCACAGTGCGGTCGACAGCTGCTGTATTAAAACAAATGGGAGCAAAACAGTGGGAGGATGTGAGAAACAGCTGAAAACCTCCCTCCAGAGCCAGAGAAAGAAAAAAATAACTGTTTCTCTTCTCTTCTTCTGGGGAGGATTAGTGATGAGGTGGGTGGACTTTCTCTGGGGACAGTTCTGTTTGCATGCAGATAAAACCCAATTCAGGAGACTACACTTGAGAATGGTCTGAGACACACCAAGACACACATATGACGCTTGAGAATGCACACATGTTCCTAACGGAGAGACGCATACACTCTCAAACCCAGTTACAAGTCTTGCAGGCGCCAGCGGGGGTGTTGTTGTGGAGCTTTTTGGAGTGGTTTTCTTGCCGTGTTACTAAAAATAGGAAAGAGAGTCTGTCTTTTTCCTTCAAGAGCCTGTGCTGCAGGAAGGAGCATCACTGTCTGCCTCAGCACACACACACACACCCACACTCTGAGGCACTGAAGTTTCCGCAGGCTGCTGCAGAGTTATGTGCGCGCACGCTTGTGTTTTTGTAATAGGTGCCTGTGTGAGTGCAGCCACGTGTGTCCCCACTGTGTCGTGTCAGATTTCTTTTTTATCCGACCTGTCAGGTTCCCTCCGTCTGAACACCAAACAGAGGATCTCTCCTGTCTGTCAACCTGCGTCCTAAAAACACACTCGCATGGTCTTTTTTTCTCTTTTTTTTGCAAGTGTTTTTATAAACTCTGTAGGACAAAAGTTATGTTTGTTTGTCCGACACCACTTTTAAGGTCAGTGAAGCATCCTTTGTAAATATCCATCATGCCAAGATGAGACTGAAAGTCCAAATTTTCACAAGATGCATCCAAAAAGATGCCCTACAATATTCCACCACACCCGCTGTGTGTGTGTGTGTGTGTGTGTGTGTGTGTGTGTGTGTGTGTGTGTGTGTGTGTGTGTGTGTGTGTGTGTGTGTGTGTGTGTGTGTGTGTGTCAAACAGCACTAAGGGGGCTAGCATCCAATATTGATGAGACAGTCTGGAGGCTGCTCTGGGCGAAGAGGGAGACAGAGAGAGGAAGAAACACATTTTGGAATTTTGGGGATATGTCTGCCAGCTCCATTTTGTCCGACTTCCCTGTCTTTACAAATATCTGCGTTTTTTAAGGGAGGAACAAAATATCGATACGGCAATATATCTTCATCCTGACATCCTGTGTATTATCAAAGCGCAGTTGCCAGATGTTGATCTTTCAATTTAAAAATAAAAATGTGGTGCCCTAAATAGATTTCCACTGGCCATTCTCACCACCTCATGACTCCTCATGGTGGTGCTTATGATAATGAATGAGGGTGACACGAGCAAAAGGGAATTGGCCAAAGAAGAAGTTGAAAATGGAACGAATTGAGAAGAAGACGGAAGACGGTATAAATACAGAAAGGTCCAGTCTTTTCATCACAACTCAATTATTTTTCCTAAAGATTATTTGTAGGGGAGAGAGAGTAGGGGATGAGACGCACCAAAACAGCGTCAGGATCAGGAGTCAAACCTGCAACCAGCGCGACAAGGACTGTAGCCTCTGTACATGGGGTGCCTGCTCTTCCAGTTTAGCTACACCCTGGCCCCACATTTTAACTTTTGAACCCCGTAACTGTCAGTATTCTTCTGTCCCTCAAACATTTCACCCAGTCTGCCTTTTGCGTTTCAGTTCTTATCTTGTTCTCTTTGCTCTCGGGTTGTAAAGCAGTGTTTGCAACTTCTCTCAGGCATGAAATGAGTCACTGTGGGTGTCCCCCACAGCACACCCTGACACGTTTATCATGGTATACAAGTGTAGTTGGCTGTTTCTGTGTGTGCTCCTCTGTACATATAGATTTATTTAGGAGTCTGAAAGTTGTAGCTAATGCTGTTTGTGGTCAGTCTGTCTGTGGGATCCTAACAGGCTTGCTGTGCGACTGTATCAGACACGCTAACAGAGTGCTCCTCCTTTTGTCTTTTAAAGGAAGGTCTTACACATATGAACACTCCTCTCCTCAGACAACCTTTGTTTCTTAACTGTAGGGCTCACACCCAGTCCTGGAAAGCGTGTTTGATAATGTAAACATCTTAAAAAAGTTTTACTCAAGCTAACCATCAGGGGCGTCATGCGAGGCCAAACCCTGGGGGGGCTAAGTTAGAGTGGGGTCAAAGGTCCTTCTGCATTTTGAAACATATATAATCAAAGGCATAAGGTCTGAAGGTCTGATGAAAACCTCTCTGAAGGGTTTTCACATCCAAAATGTTGTTAGTATTTGTGGCATAGATAAATCTCTTTGTCTCTTTTTTTCTCTTCCTGTCAGACTAAGATGAAGCAGTTGGAGCAGGATGCCCACCGTGCTGCTGGAGAAATATTCTTGGTCACCAGCAGTGCTCAGCTTCGGACAGTGTGTACCTTTGTGTGTTTTTTTTAAAGTGTAAAAGTATTTTTTTCTGTGTTTTTGCACTTATAGCCTCTACATCAGCAGTTGTGTTTAACGTGCAAAACTAACAATCACAACGTCTGACAGCCTCACTCGTATTTTATTAAAGTCAGAAAATGATCCTTTTCCCTCATAGTGTTTGTGTGACTGTATTTAATAAATGTATACACTTTTCTACATGTGTGTTTCTGTGTGTTTTGTGTATGTTGTCATGTTATGGTTCTGTGGGTGTTGTGGTTTTGTAAGGTCCTGTTTGAGAAGCTGTGCCTCCACGAGCGCTGCGAGAACAAGAAACTTCCCAAGACCGTCAACAAACAGCAGCAGTCAACATCAGAAGCTGCAGTACGGCACACACACTTTCACACACACACACAAACACACACACACTTACACACAAACACACACAAGAACACATCTATCATTTTTGTCCTCAAATCAATGGTAATCAAATCTAACATAACAAACGGCCAAAAGGAACCATGGAACATAAAAGATCTGCAGCTAATAACAAAATATTTGTTTAATAAATCCATTTATATTCTACAAAGACAGCCAAGTCTCTTTTTTTTTCACCTTTGTCATGTTTCCACAGTTGCTGCAGCTTCAGGACCTGCACCCTCTGCCAAAGATTATTCTAGAGTACAGACAGGTCAGCCATGTTTGCACCTTTTCCTTATTCTAGTGTTGTAGTCAAGACCTCAAGAGTGCTCTGATACTGAGACCGAGTCAAAACCAAGACCATAAACATTACTGAAAAATCACCATCTTGTGTGCAGCAGGCGTGTCACTCACTTGGACCGTAACATCAGGAAGGTTGCCGCCGTAACCAGGGGATAAAAATCAAACTACAAATGAGTTGAAGTTATTCTTTTTTTAGGAAGAGGCATTTTCCTTAGAATCAAAGTAACGACGTGGCAAAATAGCCAATCAGTGGTGGTCTTGATTTAAAATCCAGAGTCTGCCCAGTCTGAGACCGAGACAAGACAGAGTAAAAATGCTTTCGATTCCAAGACGAGACAGAGACCTTCAAAAACATTTCTCAAGACTAATATTCATAAGTCATAATTGTCAGAAACCGTTTAGTCAGCAGTTTCTTTTCTGATTAAAGTCTCTTGCTGTCTTAATCAAATGGAAAGCTAAATGTTTATTCTGAATTCAGGCCAACGTTCCTCCTTTAAAACTCTTGGTGTAAATTGTATGGATACATTTTTGCAAAAGTAGAAAATCTTGAATTATTATCCCTTCTTTTCTATTAACAGTTGTCTACATTGTAACCTCTAGGTTCACAAAATCAAGTCCACTTTTGTTGATGGGATTCTCTCATGCATGATGAGCAAGGTGAGTCTACATTAAACTGCTGTTTTTATGCAAGTATATGGAAATCACTCAAATATGAACTTATAAAACAACAAAAAAGTATCACTCTCAGGTCACAACAGTAACCTGGATCTCTCCTGAGCTGGCCTCCTCCACCTCTCAGTCCTGTTTAATGCCTCTGCTGTAGAGAAAAGCTACGCATCAGTGTTTTTACAGTCTTCTCATGGACTCTGTTTTCTTCTGTATGGAAGCAGCAGCTTGTGTTTGTAAAATCTGTGCTTACTCAACTCTGCAGATGAGTGTGTCTGGCTGTCAACAGAACTGTTTGGCTTCTGATGGTGGTGAATCATTTGTTGGTCTCAAAGCCAGAGTGAACAACAATTCCAGCAAGTGGAGGGGGCTGCTGACAAAAACTTTATTACTCATAGCAGGGATTCAAAATATGGAGTGCTATTTGTGCTGAATAGATACTATATGTAGCCTCTTGGATGCAAGTTAGAAAAAAAAAAAGTAGATTCTTCTCAGACTGATCTTAGGTGATTTCTCCGCTGTGTGAGAAACGGTTGAGAAAAATAAATTTTCGCCATCTTGATCTTTGTAAGTTTGGCGGAATAAAACGTTTTTCAAGATGAAAAAAAAAGTTTATCCTCATTACTGTTGATTTTTTTTTTTTTTTACATTCTTTGAAAACATTTGAAAGAGAAGTTTTAACCAGTCAGAGAAAGTTTGCCAGGATCATTTCCAGAGTTTCGTTCTTGGATCTCTAAAGAAAAAATGTAGCGGGGGAACAGAAGTTTGCTGGGAAAAAAAATGTTCTCCTTTGAAAAAAGGTGAAAAAACAAGTTACAGCATTTGTTTTTGTTTTTTTGTTACCGTTATGTAGAAGTCAGGAGGTGGTTCATTTCAGCATCCTTGAATAGCCTGCATTTAAAAAAAAGTCTTGTTTTCACTGACAAAAAAAATAACTTAGAAACTAAAAAGATAATCAAGGTAAAACTTTATGTGCAGCTGTACTTCATCTATTAATTTTCTACTACCAGCTGAACATCAGCCATGTTGACAGCACTCTTCTTATTTATCATGCTGATAAATTTGCAAAAAGTACAAATGTATGATTGCTCAGTCCGCTTACTGCACCAACTCTACTGGCACTTCATTCTGCAAACAGATTGTTCAGACTGGGCAGCGTGTAGTCTTACAGCGCTAACAATGTCTAACAGTCCAAAAGCAGATCAGAGTGAAGCTGTCGGCGTGTTTTTAAACAAAACGGAGAAGAAATCAGTCTGTAAGAAATGTATTTGAAAAATGTGTTTTATGTTATGAAACTATTCAGCTTTAATATGTTTCATTGATCTGTTTCCCTCTGTGTCTGACTCTCTTTTATCTCCTTCCTTCCTGACAAAACATCAGAACTACATTTCCTCTACATGGCACCAGACCAGTGTGGTGACAGGGAGAATCTCAGCGAAGCACCCAGTGAGTAAGACCCGTCTGCTTCCCCTACACACCATGTCTTTATTTATTTGTCTTTCTCTGGTCTTGAAACACATAACATACATAGCTGCTGTAGACTGAAGCTGCTGTGCTTTACCAGAGCTCTCCATGGTGCTGAACTGGAGTCTGGTTCAGAGCTGGTTCAACTTTCGAACTGTTCCAAGAAAAGGCCCTCAAAAGTGACCCAATATTATCTCAACAATGATCATAAATGCAAAAAAACCTCTTAAAAGGTCACAAACATAAGAAATCATACTACCTTTCTTTTTTATAAAGAGGAAACAAATACTTTGATGAAATCACAAATAAGACACACATCAATGCGAAGTGATAGAGGTCGGTAATCATAAATCATAAGTTCCTCATGCATAAATAAAGGTTAATTATTAATTCAGAACTTTTCATGATTGAGATAGACTTCTTTGTCAATATTTTGATAATCAAAATGTTTTCCCTTCATTCCTTCACATACAGTCTCTGAAACTCAGACACAACGTGCTGGAGAACACATTTTAAAAATAAGAGAACCGCAAGCAAACGCTTTTCTCTCTGCTATCTCGCTCTCTCTTTCTTTCTCACCCCTCCTCAGTATGGGACTGAGTCGATAACTCATTTTGACATAACCCAGCTGTCAGGGTCCAGTGGTTCTGTCACTGAATACTGCTGGGACACACACTCACACGCACACACAATCAGCCATGTATATATAAAACAGTGAACACACTGAGATTTCCAATCTCATTTAGGAATTTGTGCAAAATATATGTGACTGCTGTGCGGCTGCTGTTCAACACCACTTTGTTGCGTTCATTAGGGCATGATCTGTGCAACAGATTTCTAAAAGTCTTCTGTTTCGTCTGACAGAATAGAATGAGCTCTGCTGCTTTACTGGTTGAAACATAGAGCTAACATTATGCAGCAGAGAGGGAGAAGAGTCAACTCCCACTGGTCTCCCCTTCTTATAATTCCAGCGTATGAATGAAGTTCAGTCATTATTTGATAACCAACGTGTCACATGAAGGACAAAAGCTGCAGTTTGTTCATTTTGGGTCGAGGGGGGTAAAAAGGGAGCTGCTCTGATATTCAACACCCTACTCACACACACACACGCATTCAAATGAAGAGCGTTGCAGAGGGGATAGCTTTCATCTGCTGTGGGTTCAAACAGGGTGAAGCCAGACTGCAGTAACAAACGGGTGCCTGATTTAAAGCAGGGCAGCATTACGACTACTGCTGAGCTTAAAAGTGCTGCAAGAAGCGAGAGACGCTGCAGGGAGGATTTTTTTCTGCTCTTCCTCTTGTATTTTTGTCGGCTAAAAGCCAAAATATATGTGCGAGTCTGCATATGCAGTGTTTCTATCTCTGGGTCTTTTTTCTCCTCTGCTTTTTCCTCTCTTTCTCTTAACCTTAGTCTATTTTTTGCCATTCATCCTTTGCTTTTAACGCACATTTTTTTTGCTCCACCCATCTCTTCTTTCTTGTTCATATGTTACTAATCCTCCCGTTCACTGCATGAAGCTCATACACTGTCCCTTAAATAAAACTTTTTAATTGCATTGCAACGGGGAATATAATATTTAACGCTTCCTCATGCTTTGAAGCATCGAACGCTCATACAACTCTTCCTTGATGCAGGAATCCACCTTTTATCTTTTCCATGAGTCTTACATGATGTTCAAACATTTATATCCTGATGCCTCCCAAAAGTGCATCAAGTTTACTCAGTCATGCACGTCCAATGAAAACAGATTTATGAGCTGTTCATATCTGGCCCCATTTCTCTCTATCTGTTGATTTAGCAACCACACTACATACCTTTGGCACTATTTTTTTCTCCAGACAGATCTGTTTTTTTGTAGATGAATTATGGACTATTACAATATCTAAGACTCCTGCTTAAGTTTGTTATTGATCAGTCGTTGTATGTTAAGTCTCACAAGTTTCTAGGGGTGTGTGCTCAGTTTTCTTCAGAGCTTCTCAAGCAGCTAAATGCTCATTTAAGGCTGCTCTGCATTCATTCATTAAATGTCTCACACTTAGTGAAAATCCTCCCCGGGCTGATCTAAGCTCTTGACTGCAGTGTGAGTGTTTCATGTTCTCTGCTGACTCCCTGGCAGTCTGGCTGAACCCTCACTGACTGACATATAAAGTATCATACATTTCTCATCTTTTTTTACTCACATTAGGGAGAGAAAAGTGGGTGCTGAGTTGGAGTGTAGTTTGGATTTGTAATAAACAGATAGTACCATTTAAAAAAAACAAAAAACTACTGCCAGAATACTTTAATAATTCAAATACCAAAATCGCTCTGCAAAACGTAAAAGAAACTATGTATTCATTGGATACACACTGAGTAGATTGCAAACATGTACTAACCTATTCAAAGTAAAGTTTTAAGTGAAAAGGCTGTTAGAGAAAGCGTCACATTATATCATGTAACATATGTTCTTTACCTTATGCATACAATTCATGACACTACTGTAGCTGAGAGGAATTTATTTATTCCTAAATATCTAACCACTGGGTTTTAAGGCTGTTCCAATGTGTTTCAATAGTAACCCAGTTTTATACTAATGCTGACTGGCTATAAATAATTTCTCTGGCATGTCACACTGCGGCCTCAGTTACCCATGTGCCACAGTTCTTCAGACAAGGCCACTGTCATTTACACTGGTTTCGTTCAGCGTTGCTACCAGGACTGATTCAGGAGTTTAGAATAAGGTTGTCAAAATGTTTGATACTTTTCGATACCACGAGTTTTAAAATCATGCAATCTCCATTATTTATTGAGAGATAGTATCGTAAAAATACCAAAGCTTTAAAAAAAAAAAAAGTTAAGATCTACAGTCATATTTTGAACCAAAAACTGCAGCGAGCAAAAGAAAAGTGGAATGTTTTGGTAAGACAAGGAATTACCCTATACTAGGTGCCTAGGACAACTACTCTATATCCGTTGCCATGGTATTGCAACCAGTATCAAAGTTGTATCTGACTTTGAATTCTGGTATCATGACAACCGTAGTTCAGACAGACAGCTGTTGATTGCTCAGAGCTGCCTCAACCCTGGATCTTATTCCCCTTTGGTCAGACAACTCACTCCACCTATCGGCTCTTGGTTTAGCAGCCAGGTGCTGACCCATCTCTATCTCCTCGCGTTGAGCATACAGATTATGGCGAGTCTGTGTTTGCTTCTTGTTACAGTGTGAATGGAGATAAATTCTACAGTGTGTGCATGTAGCAATGTGTGTGTTTGCATATGTTTCTCTTAATGAGTCATAAAATTGGTGCAGTGTGATTAAATTACCCCCACTCCAGTGTGGTGATTCAGCCGTCCCCATCTGTTTCACCAGGGAGAGCTCCTCTGACTCTCTCGCTCCATCTCTCTGTGGGTAACATCAGGTTCATGAAAACACACGGCAGCGCAACTTTGATTTAATGTAAGCACTGCGATCTGTGTGTAACTAGTGCTGGATGAACTGCTGCGGCAATGTGGAAATGGAATTGGTTATTAAGGTGTTTATGTAATGAAGTAGTACCATTTATTAATTCATAGTGAATGCAGATTTATAATGTTACATTCAGGCATAGTGTTTTACACAGACGCATCCTTCCACACTAAGTTTGTTGGAGGCTTAATACAAGCTGAGCAGCTGGGAATACACCTAGGTGCAGAATTTCTTATCATTTCAAAATAAATGACAACAAAGCGATGCTGCTTAGAAATACTGTGCTGACAGCCTGTTTAATGCAAAATTAATAATTATAACTAGTATCTATATAAATGGACTTATACTCACACACAATATCACTAAAAAGTTACAAGATAGGTTAAGAGTTATATATCCAAAAGCTTTGTTCACATACCTGTAGGCATATGCAACATTATCAGTCCCAATCTGATCCCACATGAAGATTGTATGATATCTCTTTGCATGTAATTCAGGTTTCCGAAAGGATGATCATTCTGTTGTTTGAACAGAAGTTGCTCCTTTACAACAAAGCTGCAGAAAGTCATTATCAGAGTAGGGTTGACTAAAGGCTTCCAGTATCACACCGGACAGGAAGCAGACGGTGTGCAGATTTCATTTGATGCAAAGTGTTCTGATGTTCAATCTGGTGTGAGTCGTGGAGCTAGATCTGGAAATGCTCTTCAGTTAACTAACTGGTTCATGAGCACAGGTGGTCTGGGTGTTCAGAATACATAAATGTGGTTATTCTTAAATCAAAGAGCAGATTGATCTTTCCGAAGGAGGGGAATAAATCAGTCAAATATGCAAGCCTATAGTGCTGTCTGTGTTAATGCTGTACTTAAAGTAGCAGTAAGCAATATGATCATTCCAGTGCAAAAAGAAATAAAGCGACAGGTTTTCACTGACACATATCAGATATTCAAAGGAACGTTGGTATTTTAACCAGAATTCTAATGAAATAATGTTGCCTAATGTAGCATTAAAGGCTCCTTGACCAGCACTCATTATGACCCATTCATGCATATTGACACAGCCTTGCCCTTCCACAATAAATATTTCATGTGCTTGTTCAGTTATCTGCATATTACCTGCTAATGAAGCAGCCTTCATCAACCAGCATGCATATGTCAGCTGATCTAAAATGCTAAGCGGTGCGCTTTTGCAACTAGTGTCATTGTCCTACTCTTCTGGGGTCCATGTACACCCACTGGAGTAGCGACATGTACCAATTACGAGTTCATTATCAGGCCATTGTGAGTCTGTATTAGCACATGGAGATGGGGGGGGGGGGGTGAAAAACACCAACTCTTGGTTGTTATTGAGAATAAGGAACAAGGCTGCTCACAATGAACAACACAGAAGAGAGGCACATCTGCATGATGAAGTGGCCTATTCAGAGTACATGAGCGCAGGAGAAGCGTTGGTGTGTTTGGCAGTCATTGGTGCAGGCAACCCAGGAATATTTATGTATGTGCTGTTTTCCAACAAGTATTCATGACGGCACTTTGATGTAATTAGGGGAGGAACAACAACATCAGCCAAAATCCAATGGAGCCCATCCTGTGCCAACACTCATGTGCATGTCTCGTTTGCATTTTAATAGGCCATACATACTGTGGGACGCCATGCTTGCTGATTGCATTCGATACCGATGCTTACCTGGTGTGTTAGTGCGCCTGCTTTTCTTTATTTGCAAAATAATTTAGAGACTTTTACATTTATAAGAACGTAAGTGAAATACACAGATTTGTTTTATTTTTTGTGTGTTTGTGTTTTTCTACTTCTTCTTCTCTCTCTGTCTGACTCACACAGCGTCTGCTAATGAACCGTTTCTCTGTTCCTCATGACACAGTTGGGGGGGATAATGACTTTGACCACTCACTGTGCAGGTGTAAACGGTGTGTGTTCTCATTTGAAGTTGTATCTATGTCTCGGTCATGTACACATTCTGTCTCTTTGTGAGTCGTTGTGCACATTCAGTACATATGTACTCGTCTTATCTGACATACAGCCCCTGCAGTGATTTTTTTATTCCAGTAGGTGATGCTGTCACAAGAGCTGTTGGTGTCATGCATACTGAAGGTCATTGAGCAACGTATCACCTTGTGCTTATGTAATTGCAGCGTCTTTTTGTGAAGAAAAAAAAAGGAAAACATTTATTATTGACAATAAGCCTCGTTCATGCTGTTTGTATGTGTGTGAGAATAACAGGCTGATCCTCTGATGCACTAGAGGTTTTCATGTATATTAAAAACTGTGCAGTCAGCAGTAAACACTGCAACCGGACCCAGAGTGATTCATATTTCTCCTTGTTTTTTTAAACCTCTCATTCATCTTTTCTCTCCCTCTCAAGCTGCAGTGACGCAGGGAAAACACGCTTGAGCTCCTCTTTGATTCTTTGATTCTCTTCCGGCTCTAATCTCTTATCCCTTGATTTCTGTTTGTTTTTTTTCTCCCACCTTTCCATCTCTTTGATCGCCTTTCTCGTTTTAACACTCTAGCATCCGACGTCCCGCATGAAAGCAAATGGACGTTTTGGCTTTGTATCGAAACACAGGACACTGAGGACAGTGCTCACTGTTGAGTAAAAGTAGTCGACTTCAAGTGTAAACAATAACAGACATGTGGTTTGTAAACTGTCGGTCCATTATCTGTGCTCCTCTATTGGTCAATAATTGAGTTATTATTCAGCAGGATACATCATGAAGAGTTTGTGTAATATTTGGTGCGTGATTTGTTGCATGACTGTATGTTGAAGACTTTATACTGCTGTCACAACCAACATGTGCATGATGGGAAAGCTGAGCGTTCCACCTCCATCACACTAAATCTCCAGTCCAATCACAGGACATGAGAGCAGCCACACACACACTTATAATTACCTGCCCTTTGCTTATTCATCTACCCAGGGTACACACCGCAGGTCTCATGTCTTATGTGCACAAGGAGCAACATAGCTGAACCTGTGTGTGTTTTTGTGTGTGTGTGTGTGTGTGTGTGTTTTTGTGTGTATGTGTGATTGTTTCTGGCTCCTGGTCCCTGTTGTATATTTTCCTCTGTCCACACCCTGCCACTGCAGTCCTCTCTTTTCATCCTCCCCTCCCTCCCTTCCTCTCTTGTGAATAATGAATGAGTTGTGAAAGCAGAGAGCTGTTTTCTCTCTCTGGATCACACACAAGCGCGCACATGGACTGTGGGGTCAAGCTGACCACATACGAGCGCCGACTCATGATGGGAATCCCTCTGATGTTAGTGTGTGTGTGTGTCTATGCACACACTTTGTCCTGCATGTCCTTGGTTTAAATATCCTCCTTATGCACACTCCTTGAGTTGTGTGTGTGTGTGTGTGAATGTGTGTGTTTTTTAAAAAGTGGATACAGTGGGATTAACAGGGATTAAAATGGAACTGCTGAGTCTAAACCCTTTTTTCCCTTTATCGAACGCTTTGTTATCAATTTTCCTTTTTTCCTGTTTTAGGCAGAAAAAAGTTGCATATGTGTAATATGGTACATGTGTTTTTCTATATCAGCAATGTATCGTGTTACTCAGTGGGTCGATGCAGGGTGGGCCAGGAACCCAGTTAGCATCAAGCTGTTCCTATTTTCAGATGTCTTATCTGTTTTTTTAAAAGACCTGAGGTGTTGCAGGAACCTTAGGACTCCCAGTAGGGACAGACTGCACAAGTTCAATACGCCTAGAGAGAAACACTGCCCAGCTCCACTGGTCAGTTGTTATCTTGAATCAAGGAGTCTTTAAGTAAACCAGCACCCAACAAGGTTTATTTTCTTCACAATGTATCACCGTTTCCTTTGATTATGACATACAGAGGGAGAAAAGCTGTTAAAAAAAGTCGCACCATCAGCCTGCTCTATGCCGCAAGCTATCTCAGCATGCTTGTTCAGCAAGGCACAATGACTTGGAGCTATGGTTGCTTCTCAAGCAGTGTGTCTGCACCATCAGGCATTTTGTGTTTTCTAAAGTCAGACAAACAAAGCAGCTAAACACTACATGATGTTTCCACTGCTTGGAGAATAAGCAGGACAGGCGTTTGATGTTTAAAACCTGTGCATGTATTGCAATGGGAAACATTCACATTAACTGATCATCAAAAATCGAAATTAAATCAATTACAGAGAAAAGACATGTGCTTGGTGATGAATTAAGCACACCCAGTTGATTGTCACCTCTATCTTTTTATTACAGCCTCAAAGAGAGCCTGCTGGGAGCGGCTGCAGCTACACACAGCTGACCTCTCTTCTTTTAAGTGGAGCTATTTTTGTTTATTTAGGTTTCCACACAGCAGGAAATTTTTATTCTGCAGAAAACAATGTGGAAAATGGAAAGACCCACTTTAATAGAGTAATGACACTCTGTTCCAGTACAACTTTCTATAAGTACACACTAAGCAGGGCGACAGTTAACTCCTGCTGACTAACAAATTGTGTCTTCTTCCGAACCAGAACTTCCAGGCCCTGCCGAGACAGCCGCTTCAGATCATCAAGAAGCAGCACATCCAAGGTAAAGTGCTCACACTCTCAAAAACACACACATGCAGAGACACTCTTACACATCCGAGAGGATTAGATAGTGGCAACTGCCGAAGTGTGTGTGTGTGTGTGTGTCTGTGTTTGTGTGTGGGAGAGGAGTCTTTTCTGAGGGTGTATAAAAACTGATGAGCACAGAGCTTGTAAAGATTGTTTATGAGGATGATAAAAGTCTGCAGCAGCAAAGGGGCTGGTCAAAAGGGTTTGTTTGCTGAGTACAGTGGCCTCTGATGTATAGTTTGTTTGGGTATAAATTCAAGTTGTGCAGCTTCTGTTTGCTTTGAGGACAGTGATATTCAGAAGTGCATTGTAAGCCTCATAGTGATAACATGCACTTTATTGAAGTATTGAAATACTTTACGTTTTATATTCACCCTATGCAGACGCCTGTAAATACAGAAGACCAAAAATGCACAGATTTCCTATTTGATGTTGTTGCTTTGCCTCCTAATTCTTTATTTTACAGTTTGGTATTGTAGAAAGTTAGATTAAAATATATGTGTATATTTTTATTACACCAGTTTAGATGCTTTAAAACCACATTGAAGTATCAAAATGCAAGAAAGAAATGCCTGCAGTCCTCATGCACTGTGCTTCTAACCACCCCGCAGGGTTTCGATAAGGTTCAGATGGCAGAGCGTGCAGTCATTCAGTCAGACACTCCTCAGCATGGGCGGACTTTTATGTGAGACAACTTGGGCTGTGAAACGATCCATTTTTATAATAGTGATTAAAAAATAAAATACATCAATTAGTCGCTATAAACTGTATTAACAACGAATGTGACTCCCACCCCTACCAAACACTGCATTATTTCAAGTGATAAAAGCGGTTGTATCATGCACAGCCCTCCAAGGAATAGTACTATTATGTCTGAAGTACTGGAGCATTTTGATTTCATTTAACTGTCTTTTAGCTTGGTTCAGTTTTTAGTGAGCTCAAAAAGGCCTGTTTGTCCAAGATCAAACTTTCTGCTATTTCCAGAGCTAAAAGGTAACCTTGAGGTGCAAAACTACTTTGAGATGATCTCCAGGTACTTGAACCATTAGCATATATTCTAATGGATATCACAATGTTATGTTCCTCTGGCTTGCACTTATGTTGGTTTGATGAGATAGAAAATATGGCGGACAGTAAATCAACAGATTGAAATCTAAATGATTCACTGGGAGCATTGTTGTCTGAAAGTATTTACCTTGTTACAGAGCCAGATGAAACATCCAAGAAGATGAACAGCTGTACATGTCTGATGTTGTATTTGATTATTTCCCATCACTCCCATCACTTCTTCCTCACCTGTCTTCTTTCCGTCTCTTTTCGTTCAGAGGAAACTTTTAATTACCTTGTCTCGCCCTAGTTGCACACAGTCATTGTTTGATAAAAAACTGCCACACTGCAAAACTGCCAAGGCTGACTGTTCATTTTCGGAGACAGTTTCTTTAATGCTCCGTGGCAGTTTTATTACAACAAACCTGTAAATCATGGAAGAACCTGGCTCAAGAAATAAGCTCGGCATTGATCACACTTTTTAAGGTTAGTGCAGAATACTTCTTGCCTATCCTACCTCCTTTCTTTCCTGGAGGTTTTAATTATCTTATATATAGACATTTATTTTCAACGCTCATCTGAAAGGCTTTTAATACTCATCTGCTTCAGAGGCAGCAGATAAGCTGCCTGACGGTGTGACAAAAAGAACAGTTCTCCATTTGCAGATGAATAAAACATCAAAACAAGTCCTTCCTTCTGTTGGCCACACCGTATTGCCTGTCAGTCACAGCCAGCGGTGCAACACCCTGCTTTATAGCTCTATTTCTGTCCCTCACTCTATGAGTGTTTCTTTCTTTCTCTCTGTTTGAGTGATTCATAAGAGCTAACATCAGCACCTCTGCACCTCACTCACTCAGATTCCCCAGAGCCCCTTGTCATCAAATCCTCTTCTCTCTGTATCCCTGCTTCATCTCTTACATCACCCCTCCTTTCCTTCTCTCTTGCTCTTTATCAGTTTGTGTCCTGAGGTGAGAGGTGAGGCCCCATACACAAGTAATTACATTGCCAGGTTGTGTGTGTGTGTGTGTGTGTGTGTGTGTGTGTGTGTGTGTGTGTGTGTGTGTGTGTGTGTGTGTGTGTGTGTGTGTGTGTGTGTGTGTGTGTGTGTGTGTGTAGCAAGGCCACATTTCAGTGTCAGCATGTTTGCGTGTGTGCTGCTGTCAGTGGATTTTCATCGTGCTGACGTGGGATGTGATGGTTCATCGTTGCCCATCAGTCCTCCTGCACTGCGGTCAGCACTTCAGTCCGACTCCTCAGAGCAGAGAGCGCAGTGATAGACTGATCTGGATCGGATTCTGATTTGCCTCTGAACGGGGCGTTCAAGTTCTCAACATAGCTTCTCATTAAGTCAGATGTTGTTAGCCGCCCACTATCTCTGTCTCCCTGTGCCTCTATTTCGATCAAGCCGACAATACACCCAGGTTATTAGAAATAAATTACAAGGTATGCTGTGTGTGGTCGATAAGATTGTTTTTAAATCTTCTGTGAAATAAATCAATTTGTTACTTTATAAGATGCTCTGCTTGTTTGTAGGAATGCAATCTAGTTTAAATGTGATTTTTTTTTGTAAGTTTTAATCATTTTTTGAGACTATCAATCATGAAAAGGTTTAGGGCATGATAAAACCCAAAGGTTTCCTTTATTGAATCCTGTAAATATTTATTTGATTAACAATTAATGTATCCAAAAGGATATAACACTTTTATTACCTATGGGTAATTAGTTATTTTTGCTCTATAAGCAGGTACTAAAATTTCAGCTACAGGAATACTGTGTCGTAAATAGTGAGAAATATTTTGCAGAGGTGTACCTCAGGGCTCTGTGTTTGGTCCCCACAGGAAAGGAGGAGGAGGTGGTGACTGTTCATCCTCGGGCAATGTTCATTCCTCAGGACGGGTGGACTTTTCTCTCTGCAGGTAGGACAATAAGTAATGTTATATCAGAATGTTTTGGGTCTTTTAAAAAGCACTTTTTTGAAAACGTCAACCTCATAAGGGTTTACGTTTTGTCATGAATTAGCTTCAGTCTTGATTCAGTTGATTCAGCTGCTCATGCATGTTATTGCATTTACTGCTGACCCAACCATTTACTAAACGTGAGGGAGCAGAAAATGAATTTACAGCAACATTACTTCAGTTTTTATGGTTCAGCCGTTCGGATAAAATGGCAGTCCTTGTGAAAATTGATACAGCTTACTCATCAAAGATTTATGTAGTTTGTAATCAAAGTCAGACCTAAAGCTGACCCAACCGAGCCCAGCTGGCATTATACAATAACTTAAGGGTGTAGCTCTGGTCCATGCCGTGCAGACCGAGGGCAGAGCTGGAACGCTGTCAGGCTGGGAGGGCTTTGTGGAGGGGACGCTCCGTGTCTGCTGGACCTGACAGTGTGACACGCACTTACATAAGCCGGCAGATGAAGCCGGGTTAGCAGGAGGACAGTAGCAGGATTCATAATCGCACACACCCACACCAACACACACGCACACATGTGCTCAGGCCAGGTTGCCATGGAAACAACCCCTCGTAGGGACCCCTCGCCAAGTCACCCCCTTCATGTCCTGCAATGTCCTTCCCAAACTGGAACAACAGCTGTGCGTGTATGAGCGTTTCAACTACTATCACTTTGCACAGTGTCCTCAGAAGAAGTTCAACTCAGGGGCACGTCAAAAGGTATTATGTGTCAAAATGATTCCTGCATTTGAAAGCGGTGTGTGTTTGTATGTTTAGGGGGGTATGAAGCAGTTATTGTCTTCATTGGGAGTTTATCGCTCCCACCCTCCAGTATAATCAAAATTATGGCGTAATAAAAAAAGAAAAAACAGAAGAAAACGAACTGTTCTTTACAGTACATTTAAAACACGCTGCATGTCCTCAAGTAACCTGTGAGTGTCTAACGCTTGTGTGTGTGTTTATGTTTGCAATTGTCAACTCAGTTATTTTTCTGTTTGGAGATGTCTGCTGGGTGTGTGTGGGCTGGAGCTGACAGAGAAAAAGAAAGCCTAGCCAAACTAAGAACAAAGACAGGCCCTCATCCTAATTCCCTCATCAGCCTGTTAGTTTAAAGTCATCTTTTCTACTTTGTTTATTCTCCAAACTAGTTTAGTATTGCCGAACACATACAGTTGTTGTGTACTGTACAACACATACACATCAATACATGTTGTGTTAGTAGTAAGCAAGATCTTAATGCAGAATAATGTGTTAGTATCTACTACTGTACAAAAGTGCTACTTGACAAAATCACTTACTGTAGAGCTTAACGCGTCCATCTAACAGGATGAAGCTGTTACCTAACAGTGAGGGTAACAAAAATGTTGCATATCAGGCGCTGTCATGAAAGAGGTCATTTGGCAGATTTATGGATCGTATGTGATATATCCACGTCGAGGCGGGATATTTACACTTTTGTAGCATCTCGCCTTCAACGTGATTGCCACAGAGGAGTAATAGAGGAACCCAGTTGTTCCACCGTGTTGGCTTTGGAGCTAGTAACAGAGGTGTTACAGGGTGAGATGGGATCAATGTACAACATCAGAGCTTGCAGAACACCGCTGTTTGTGTGTGTGTGTGTGTGTGACTGAGAGAGTGTGTTTGTGAAGCTCCTGCTGCTTATTTACACGTCGTGCATCTTGTGCTTCCTCAATGCTGTGACACAATGTAAATTCACCCACTGGGGCACCACTATTATGTTGTTGAAGAATCAATATAAACAGAACAAAGGTTAAATGATGGCGGGGCTTCGTTACAGTGCTTCTGCAAAATTGCAATCAAGAAAGGGGCTTAAGAATGGATCCGTCATTCATCAGAAGGGCTTTCCTTTACATTGAGCTTTAATCTAGACACAAATTTCAATGTTGGACATTATCTCAACAATATCTCAAGAGATAGACCAGCAGGATCTTAACTGAACTGACCAGAGTTATCCTGGCATTAATTGTAGGATTTATTTGTCATTTTGGTCCTGTCCCTCCTCCTCCTGGGTTTATAGGTATGAAGCCAACATGGTCTGTATGCTGTTCAGTTCAGTCCTCCTTGACGCCTCTTTAGACCGGCCACAATCCCCAGAGGACACTTAATGTTCTCAATATGCAGCTTTTAGTCGAGCTCTAACGCTTTTATCCATAACCTTCATACTCCACTCTGCACTGCAAAGCATCACTGAGGGCTGTTCAGGGTGCTGTGGGTGGTGGCATTAAAAATGTATGAGGCGCGGCTTCGTCCCCTAAATTTGTTCGTATGCTGTCCCGGGAACTACAGGAAAAAAAGTGACAGCTTCTCTATTCTTTTTCATTTCAGCAGTCTCGAGTAAAACACAACCCTGTTCTGTCTGGAAAATGAAGAGGGGCATGACATTTGGAGTTAGAAAGTCATTTTCTGCTCTTTTAGATTGAATCACTTCAAGTGCATAGAGAATTTGCAAATGGTTTATTACAGCTATGTTTATGACTAATGAAGGTTTTCATTAGAGATGAATAATTATTCCATACAAAATCACAAATATAATCAGAATCTGACAGAGACCAACATAATTTTGTTTATGCACAATGTTTTATTCAAACTAATATTTTCAGCTATTTTAAGCTCCTGCAAGAAATGTAATGATTGTGGACAAAGCAGACTTTGCTGATCATGTCCTGTACATGTGTAAGTGGTGTTTTTTTTTCCACAAAAGAATTAACCTGGCTTCTATTAACTGCCAAACATTTTATCCATCAGGAGTCTTTGCCGGGGTAAATGTAAAAAAAAGGCTGCTTCAGCATCACACACTGATGTTCTTTGTCTGGCAGCTAGAGATGGATATTGTAGGATTTTATCGTTACGAGCAAAAATGGAGACGTGACTTGAAAGATGTCTAAATGTATGTGTATGTTATGAATTTAAAACAGGCGGCTGCTTCTCAAATGTACAGGAAAAGCGAGTCCTGATTTGTTAATTCAAACTATTTTGTTTGATTCAACAACAGAAAAAAAGGAAGACGACTGTATGACATCACTAGTGGGCTAATTAGCCGACAGCCGGCGCTTATGGAAAGCCCTGCATTAAATAAGAGGGACTGTTAACGTTGATACTTACTGTATGGGAGAACCGTTTGTCCGTGAGCATCGGTACTTTGGGTACTGACCAATCACGTTTGCTGGTACCAAAAATTAGAACGGTTCTCCGTACTCATTCACTGTGGAAGCTACCCCGCGGCAGCAGTTTTAGACTTTAGAAAAAAGAACAAATGAGGTCATCAGCCTTCTCACTCATGGTCTTGTTTGCTCTCAAAGGTCTAAAAGAGGCATCAATATTCATGACAGTCTGTTTCATAAGCAGCTAAAAAAATCTTGCTTTGAAAGAAATGAATACTCCCTTAATGAGAAGTTCAAAAAGATCTGACCAGGTCTAGCATCTACATAAATCTTTGGCTTTACAGTTTGTGTGGGTCATAAATAGAACTGAACTGAGCCAGTTCAAAGAGATAGCTTACTGTACGTCACAGTTATTCCTGTATGGATCAATACAAGGATCTTTATTGTGGCACTTTTTCTGCACCGATAATCTCAATCAGAAGAACACCTTGAGGAACACACACACACATTTTTACCCACAATTAGGTATGTGCATGCATAGTCTCATAAATGTACTTCATTTTCTTTGGAGATCCGCCTCAGTATTCTTCCTTTCTATTTCTGTCCTGCACACATACATGAATTTAAACACTCTCTCGCTCACACACAAATCCTGGTCAGCAATATGTTTCTAAAGCTGCCGGCCATGCTGGGAGGAAATGTGATCTGGCTCATAAAACATGGATGGGATGATATCTTTAGAAACTGCCTTCCTCACCTCATCACAAGCACAAGCAGACGTCTCTGTTCCTCCAACTGGTCACCCAACCATTACCCTTCCTCCTCTCCCTCCTTTTCTCGCTGCCCCTTTTATCATCTTTACTAAAATCGTTAAACTGTAAACGTTGTTTGCTTTAAGATGCTGGAGTATTCTCCCCTTTCACTTCGTCTTGATGACACGGTCAAAAATCTGTGTTACATAACATTTGATCTAAGTTTTTATAAATGTTACTATTCCTAACTTGTCTTTGCACGATATTTTACCCCTCGCAATCCCATGCAGCTATCCCACGTAATTCTCCTTTTCCCATTCTAGTAGAAACGTATTACAGCTGGTTGCTTCATCCAGGCTGAGAGAAAATCCCTCAATTTCCTGCATCCGTATGAATCATTTGCCCTGCCTTTAGAAGGGTTTAATTTGGCTTTTAAGCAGCCGAGCAGAGGAGAAAATGTGTCGGGGTGAAATGCACTTTGTGGATGTGTGTCTGTGTTATGTTGTGTCAACTTGTGTGTGTGTATACCTGCGACTACATCTTGAGAGATGTTTCATTTAAGATCCGACAACTGAGCTGTCAGTGCAGGACCTGTCACTGTCACCTTCCACAAAGACCTGTGTGTGTGTGTGTGTGTGTGTGTGTGTGTGTGTGTGTGTGTGTGTGTGTGTGTGTGTGTGTGTGTGTGTGTGTGTGTGTGTGTGTGTGTGTGTGTGTGTGTGTGTGTGTTACAAAATCCATTATCAGTGAACTCAGATATATTATAGCGTGTTTTGAAGGAACAGCTATCTCTCTGTCAGTAAGTATGCCTCATTTATTCCCCCTGGTTATCTCTTAGCGTACATAAGTGCACCGAGGCCAATTTCTTAGACGATTTGCTCTCAGACGCCTTCAAAGACAAGTTGTTAATGTGTCTGTCCTGAAACGGTGTCCATCCTGCAGTCATCCGTTCCTGTCATATATTCGATTTCACATTTACTGCTTCAAATCTTTTAACATCAAATAATCCGTTTTTGGCCAAGAAAACAATTGACTGATATGAGAAAACTTTGCAAAGTCATTGAGCTTTATTGCTTATTATGAAAGCTTCACTTACACACATGAACAATGGTTAAAACACCTGTTATTTATGATTACTTTTGTTGTAATTCTTCTTCATTTATTAATTGAAGTAATAATGCAACTTTTAGTGAATTGTGTTTTTTAGTTGCATCCAGTATTTGTTGATATATCAGTTTATTTGTAAGCGCCAATACATGGAGGCATTACTACAGTACATGTATCTAGGACCTCTAGCCAGGGCTAATTTGCAGTCCTTGTCCCTGATTTGGCTTTTAGGAAATAACACACATGATACAACAACACTGTGAAAGAGACAGCAGACATAGATAGACAATGACATAGATGCATAAAAACAAAGAGTAAAGCAGACATAGACAGGCAGATTGATGAGAGTAAGACTCAAGAACAATAACTGAAGTGACAACTATGAACAAACAAAAAGAAAAGAGAAGTAATGCTGTGCTACAAAATGCTACATTAACACTCACAATCCTCAGTTCTCTAGAAAGACTCATATTAGGGTTTTAAAGCAGCATTTATGTGACTCACTGGAACCTGATTTTCTTTAATAACCAAGCTTTACATGGATTTATTTCACCGCAGCGTTAGATTACCGGGGAATGGCTGAAAAAAATTGGATCACAATCTTGGCATTTTAAACATCAGTCAGAACATTTTGTTGGATTACATAAAAGCTGTCAGAGTATTTCCTGATGTAAGATCTGTTGAGCTCACATCTAAGCACATGTCCAAACCCTATTGGATACATTTAGTTGTGGTCTTTGTAAACTTTTTCATACAAGATAATCACATCAAGGTATGTAAGACATTCTCTCAACTTTTTGTTGAATGCAATAAAATTGTACATCCACTTATGATCATGTTATTGGATCCTGATGTTGGAAATTACACTTTGAACCAGCACTGTGGTTGGACAGAGTTGGAGAATACGTAAATAAGATATAACTAAATAGTTTCTTTTTATGCATTTTTGAGCTGCTGTATGTTTGATTATCTGACTGCTGTGGATAATCATCAGGTTTTCAGTCCGGCTCAGGGAGTTTAGAAAGCGAGTTAACATCAAAAGCGATCATTAAGCTTTGAGGTGACTGACTGAAAAAGAAGCCGTTTCTTTCAAGACCCGTCATTTGGCAGTAACACGGGGAGAATCATGTAGGAGGAAGAGACATCCATTTCTCCTCAGACAGTGACCTTTGCTTTTACACCGGGAGCTGTTGCTCTCTGCTCTCGTTGACACTATTTGCCGTCGCTCTCTTCACCTTTTTGTGCACTTACAACCAAAAGGAACTTTTCATATTAATTTTTCTCATTCCAACATCCATGACGGGGCCCAGTATAATGAACACATTTCACTATAATGCACCCCAGTAAACCACCACCACCATGACCTCACTTAATGTATATCCATAAAGTACAGTTATCACCTTTGTTACCATGTCAGGATCGTACAGGTGGTCATAATGTTACGGCTTGTTTGGTGTATATATTTATTGTTACATTGTGACAGTTTAGTTTAGTTTAGTTTATTTGCACATTATTTGAAAGAAGAGTCAAACAGAAAATTAAAACAAATATAAAATAAAACACATGTGCAGGTGAGGTAGAAACTCATGAGGGCTTATCTCAAAACCTCACCTTAAGAGATTAAACAAACTTACAGTAAAAATAACAAAGTAAGAATATTTACTATCACAAATAGAATTTGCCCCAATTGAAAATTACAAACAAACTTTGACTAGTCCACTCTTGTGATTTCACAGACAGAGAGATAGATTGATTATATTATCCCAAATGGGATATTAATATTTTCAGATTGGTTTAACTGGGAGTCAACTGGTAACATATGACATACCAGTATGTTGTATGTGTGTGTTAGATTTCTGCCAGGTGGAGCTGCGTCTGCTGGCTCATCTCTCCTGTGACCCTGAGCTCCTCCGCGTTTTCACCAACCCCCGGGCTGACGTCTTCGCCATGCTGGCCTCTCAGTGGTATGTCTTACAGGAACACACACACACACACACACACACACACACACACACACACACACACACACACACACACACACACACACACACACACAGGTTCTCCCCTGATCTCCGCCAAGGTGAGTGTGGATCAGTGCTTTATAAGTAAGTCCTTGGATCCCGGAGCACAGAGGGAGTGCTGTTTCAGCGGGAGACCAAAAGGTCAAGGAATGCATCCGAAAGTGGCAGAGCCTCGGGGACAACGGAGCATTCACAATAATTGCATAAAATCAACCGGAGAGCAGCTCGTAGAATCAGCTGTTTATGGCGTGCTCCTCTCTCTGAGTGATATTCTGTCAATCTGCCAGTCTGCTCTGCTTCAGCACTTTGGACAGCGACACATTTACACACACTCATTTGGCCATTTTCTTAGTAAAATATTCATAGATCATCGCAGCATAAATTCCCACCTGTACAACACGAGGCTAACAAAAATGATTATCAAAAACCATTAAGACGCCAAAAGCTTTAAACCAGTTGCATACACCTACATAAGTGTTGCGTACACTCCCCCACTTATTGGCCTGATGCATTTATAATTTATAATCAGTATCACACTCGTCACTCTTATCATTAATGATCAACACTAGACAGACACCTGTTCATTTGGCCAAAACAGCCCACAAAGCGGCCATCGATCCCTCGACCTTGACCAAATTACAGACAATAACATAAACTTAGCTCCCCTGATGCACACAAAACTCCGGCTTCAGGTGTCCCTAGATGACCTGACCGTTATCTGACCTCTCGCCCTTATTTAAAAAAAGAAGATTTAGAAATGCATATGAGCAGGAAAACAAGAGATTCCTCGGTGATTTAGATATAAAATAAAATAATTACAGAAAAGATAACTTTAAATATTACACAAATTTATTTAGAGATTCTAGTGGCAGAGGAGGAGGTGCTGGATCCAATCAAATAGGTGCCAGTCCTGGTCTCTGAGGTAGCGACAGGATTTTTTTTTTTTTTTACAAATGTTTAGACAAAAGAATCCACCGTTCATGACAGCCCCTTAAAATACCTTTTATCTCTGTCAATAAACGATTGGGAAATGATTTTTTTTTTCACTTTTCTAACCAAAAGTCAGTCATTAAGGCAGAGTAACACTGAAATATTTCACAACCTCCATGGGTTGAATGCAGTGTGTCGCTGTTAGACTATATTATTGTGTTATAATGTTTTATCTCCGTCTTTCTTACTCCAAAAGAGTGTTAACACTCACTTATAGATGTGTTTAGTGGTTTCAGTTATTGTGTGTATCTGTGTGTATTTGTTCAACCTTTACTCCTGTAATTCATCTCAGTGCAGTCGGCGGCAGAGGGCAGTCAGTTAAACAGATTACCTGGTCCCACAGACCATGTTAACAACTCCACAGAGGCTCTACATTGCGTGTGTCTCTTTCACCTTTAAACAAATTAACTTGCGTCACAGCAGCTCTGCTGGGGTTAATACAAATGACTCTTTTTCTCTTTCTCTTTTTGAACCCTCGGATTCTTTCTCTTTAAAGTCTTCTGTTTCTTTCCTTTGAGCTTTTTTTTTCTGAGGATTTCTTCAAGTGGTTTTGGTCTTTTTTTTTCTTGCCCTCTCTTTCCTTCCTTTGACAGTTCTCTCTCCCTTCTTATACCCATTCTACCCTTTTTTTTTTCCATCACGCTTTTACATTTTAATTTCACACTTTCTTCCTCCCACAATGTTCCAGACTTATTTTTTCTTTGCCTGTGTAGCTACGAAGTTGATTCCTTTTAACTTGGAGTATTATTCAGATTTTCTAAGTCTCGTTTTAATATACTTATAAGTTTGATTTTCTTTAAGCTGGTGTCAAGAATTAACAATCACCAGCAAGAAGGATTATATCTGGAAGGTAGAAGCTTTTCTTAGATCCAGAATGTGACGTAAAACAGGAGGCAGTGGATTGATGCCTGTCCAGCAGGGGGCAATAAAAACCCAGTGTGCATTTTATCCTTAGCCAGAGACAAAGTGGGAAGGTTGACCTCTGGGTCAACCACTGGAGGTTAGAAGTTACCTACCAACAAGTACCTGAACTCATCAGCAAAATATTTGTCAGTGTGTTTCTAAGAGAGAAAGTCAACAGCAAAGAGGAATTTGAAGCATAATTACTTCAAATTCCTTCATTCATTATCACAAGGCTGCAGACACCAAGATGTTTGACCTCATAAAACTCTGGAGTCTTTGAACACTGACCAGCAGTGGCAGCTCCCCGTCAGCCCCCTCCAGAAATGCCATGTTGCAGACTTGTCACCCCACCCAGCCTGATCCCCTGTACCACTGCTGTCTACAAGTCAAGTTACATAACTGTCTGTCTGTCTAGCCCTGCCTCTCTCCCCTTGTCTCTGCACTTTACTTAAGCACCGCTATCCTTCTGCACTTCATGTGACCTCCAGTCTGGCATTATTTCTTCCTTTTTTGATCTTTCATGTCCTAAAGTATTTCTTCTGCTGTCTTTTCTTTCTTCTCATTTTCCTGTCCATTTATTTGTCTGTACTTCTACTTCCTCTTTGCGCCACCAAACCACATCTCAAGTCTTTTCTTCTTCCACTACAACAATCAGTATAGTATGATTAATAAGTTAGTAAAAAATAATCAAACTTTTGTCATGATTGTGTCAATATAAAACCTTAACCTTCACCTGTTATGTTTATAGAGACAACAAGACTATGCAAGTAGTAGAGATAAGAGTCATTAGTGATTGAAACTGTAAAGAGGACAAAAAAAAAAGATTTAAATCTGTCAAATAAGTACTTTATTATATGCAATTTGAGCAAAATTAAGCTTTAATTATTTCAAAAATTCAGAGAGAACAATTAAACTGTAATTATTTCAAAAATTATACAGTAAAATCTGCTGATAATTCTCAGGAGGACGGCCGGGGACATCAGGAACAAGAATCCGTTGAAAGCTTCTTGTCACCTCTCACAGATTTTTTTTAAAATTAATCGAAATGTCTTAAATATCTGTGTCTCTATAATTACACTTTAGACAACTCCTTAATTTTCCCTTGAACCCAACTTCTCCAAATTGAATTGCAACCTCTGATAAATACTGTGTGTGTGTTTGTTTTCATTTATCATCGCTATGCCCCTCTCAGCCTGTTTATGTCTGCTTGTCTCTCAGGAAGGGGGTGAGTGAGGGTGAGGTGACTTCTGAGGACCGGGAACATGCCAAACGTATCGTCTACTCTGTCGTGTACGGGGCAGGTGAGTTCAAATACACACACACACACACACACACACACACACACACACACACACACACACACACACACACCAGTGGATCATAATTGATTGAAGATAATGAAGCTACAAAGATTCATTGACCTGTTTGTTCGTTTGTCGTTTAGCAATTGGATACGACTTTAAAAGTTGATTGTGTTAATGTTTTAATAATGAAATAAAATACCACAGAAAGAAAGAAGGGGGGGGGGGCAGTACCTTAAAAATGGGATTATTTCTCTCAGGAATTTAGGTTATTTAAACTCCAAAATGTCCTCAGATTGCTCCAGGGAGATCACTGTTTTCTGAGTTTACTTTCATCTTTTGGATCACATACCGGGGCGGAGGGGCAGGAGGGGATAAAAATAGAGGGAGTGGGAAAGATAAATGTTAATAACACTCCCGTGGCCCATAAAGAGACTTGTCTGTGTCACTTGTGACCCATTTTTGTATCGCACACACATGTGCATGCTCCCTTGAACATACACAGGCACTCACACATGCACACTCAGGACACCTGTGTGTGTGTGTGTGTGTGTGTGTGTGTGTGTGTGTGTGTGTGTGTGTGTGTGTGTGTGTGTGTGTGGACATGTTGTCGATATCTGGGCCAACCAATCATAAGCTCTGTATTAATGTGTGTATACAGACCTGAAAACGTGAGCATGTTTACGTTTGCATTGTGCGTTCACCTGTGTGATAGAGGCGTGTTTCGTTTTACAGGCCGCTTACACTCTTCATCAGGCTTTATTGCCTCTGGTCAATTTAAATGCTTTTGTAGAGCTACATTATTTTCCATAGGCTCACGTCATGCTCAGCGCCACCTTCTGCTTCACTGACAACATCCTGACTTCTAGTTTCACTGTTTCATCTTCACACCCCTGTAGCCTGGTTTAATTACAGTGTTGACGACTTCAGAGCCTGCTGTCAAAGCTACTATCTCACCACTCTACATCATCTGCTCCAAACACAGTTACTCACACATTATTAATTACACAGACCTGACTGCATGGCTTCTGTTCTAAATGAAGGTCTCATTATTTTCTATTTATCAAAAAAAACACACAGAATTGATCACTATAAATAACATCATGTTTTTTAGCAAATGTAAAAGACAAAGAGTTTCCACAATGTTTCCCTTGGATTCAGTTCATTTAGATATAGATTATTTAAATCGAATTAAACAATAATATTGATTTGATCTGAAGTCTGTGGCCTCAAGCTAAAATACAATAAAAATTCAATCTAAAGGGGAGCGCAGGAAGCCTAGTGGTTAGTGCGCCCCCATGTACAGAGGCTATAGTTCTCAAAGCAGACGGCCTGGGTTTGAATCTGACCTGTGGCTCCTTTCCCGCATGTCATCCACCACTCTCTCTTTCTCGCTCTTCCCAATTTCTGACCCTATCCACTGTCCTGTCTCTACATAAAGACATAAAATAATTATGTACAGACAGTTATTGGCAGACATGGGCAGAAACAAACAGGTGATACATGCTGAATAAATCAAAACAAACACAGTTAGGACAGACATGTAAGTAAATACAGTTATAGAACAATAACTGAAAGCTTTGCTATGAAACCATGTGTAAAAAAAAACATTTGAACTTGTCTGCTACATTTTGAAAAACATATTCTGTGGCTTACTCACATGTGGACGCATGATTTGAGAAAGCATGAATTCTTGCACAAAATGTTTGGATGCAGATTATATAACTGATTGTATAATGGGATTATTTGTGGTTAACTGATTTGACATGAGGGAGTCACATTTAAGGACGGGGAAAGGCAACATGTGGCTACAGTAAGTCACACGCGTATTGATAAGCAAATCATTTTAGCAAAATATAACAAGATGGTACAAAAAACTCTTAAGACATGATTTTATATTGTGAGCAATGTCCCATCTGTTAAAAAGGAGGAGGCGGAGCTTATCAGCTTTTATGCAGCCACTCAGCATTGGGGAGTTAGATATTTTTGGCTTCACTTTTGGGCCGTTTTACCGTCCATTGTTTAGCTCTTCATCTTTAAATTGTAATTAATGTGGCACCCCCCCTTTGAAAAACTGCATCAACAAAATGACAATGACTTAACTGAGCCATCCTATAAACTCACCTTATCTTAGAGTAGGCTGTTTATCTTAATCAGCACTATCATTACCAGCTGTTATTTGCAGCCGGGTCGTACTGAAAACACAAAATTATAAACCTTCTTGGTCATATTGTCCCCTCAGGTGTTCCACTATATTCTTAGAGTTTGGCATTCACTGTATCACTTATCAGAAAAATAAGCTTCACTTGGTGAAACCAGCATAAACCTTGAGTAGAGGAGGACAAAAAACTGAAAGTCATGGAGATTTATTTTTCTTTCATTTCTCTAAGGTAAAAAGAAAACTCTTTTTATATAACATGCTGCTCCAGTGGATTTGTTACTCTGTGTTCTTTGACCCGAACACAACATATATTATTAAAACAGGACATTCACTGTTCTCCCTCCACAGAACATCACGATAAAAGAAGAAATTGTGTTATACCAATCAGCAGTGAACCTAAAGCGCATGGTTTGCATCAGAGTCTGCAGGGAACAGGGCCAGTAGCATTCTGTCACTGTGGATTCAGTATGTTTAGAGTGCATTCAAGAGGTCAACCAAATCTGACGCTCTCAGGCTCATCATGGAGCGCTCTGCAGAATTTCAACTCTAGAAGGAGTCATACAGCTCAGCGGGAGAGAAAACAAGCATTAGCACACAAACAACCATAAACGCACACTGATGAATGAGTCAGTTCTTGGGAAGTCAACAAACAGTAATAGCTAAATGTGTAAAAGCTATTCATTTGAGACTTGTAGGGCGGCACAGGATGCAGTTTAAAAAGCAGAAAGCCGGGGCTAAAAATACAGAGATGTAAAATACAGCGGAAGAGCTGAGGCAGATGTAGCAAATGTAGGCTAAAGGCAAGGAGGAAGAAGAAGAAGAAGAAGAAGAACGGGGGAGGTGTCGGAGGAGAGAGTAATGTAGGGGAAAGGGGAAGAGCGGAGAGGCGGGTTGGGTGAGAAAAGCAAGGGGAGGGGGGGGGGGGGGGGATGAGGAAGAGTATGGAAGGAGCGCCTGATCATCATGGACAGACAGCTCTCAGTGGACGGATGCGTTGCCATGGATGCCAAATACTGAAAGGAAGCTCTCCTGCAAGACATTAATCAGGGCAGGGAGGAGGGGCAAAGTGCTGTGGACTCCTGCACACACTCATACATAGAATATACATTCACAGACAGAGAAAATACATTTTCAGGGTTCCCACTCTCCCTGGAAAACAGTTGACAAATGTTCCAGTTCTGGAAAACCCCTGGAAAATGAGAGAAAAAGTCAAATGTCCTGGAAAACTATTCTAACACTCTCCGCCACACGTTAAGAAAAGTAGCTATTTGTTACATAATACACACGACGCAGATTAAGTCGAATTCTATAGATAATGTAATGGCTCTGCCTCCCCCTCGTGTCAAAAGCTAATATTTATTTACAGTTTAGTTGAGAGGATGGAGGTAGAGTTGTGTTTTCTCGTTGGTTTGAGGTCAGCACATTAACAGTAGTTAGAATGACATGCTAGCTTGCACTGAATCTCTCTCTCTAATCGGTCTTTCTTGCTAGCTGCTGTCTCAGTTCCAGATCTGTGTTCTGCTATGACTTTGTGCCTGACAAAAGTGATTGTGAAATACAATTATTTCATACGTTTAATAAATGCCAATTGGCTATGTTTATAAACTGCAGATTGGAAAAGATAACCGCGTCATGTGTGGAAAAAAACGTGTTCATATGCACAGTGAAAGATGAGTCAAACACGGGCCGAATACTGGATAATGGTCCTTTTACTTTGCTAGCATTGTCTCTTCAAATCTTCAATCTAATCCATTCATAACCTTTGTAGCGGTAGCTCACAGTGGGTGTGATTAGCCTTTTTAAAGACTTCACTTAATGTTGTTGTGGCACGATCACGGACTGTCATACCTGCTCGATCATTGTCAGGAAAAGTGAAAAGTCCTGGAAAATGATCTCTGGAAAAGCGTGGGAACCCTGATTTTTCACATTAACTAGTTAATTAGTTGACAGGTTTTGTCAACTTTAGACTTAAAAAAGCTTAAAAAAAACTTAAACTAGCTAATCAGCAGTCTTTTTGCAGCTGTAGACTATTTTTAAGTTGGAATATAAATCATGTTTTATTTTAGGGAACAGAATAAAAACTGGTGAGACAAAAAATTGGACAGCGGTCCAGAAGAGAGGCCAGGGAGTGTCGGTAGGAGTAGGTTAAAGGTCATTTAACTGACCTCATTCAGCAGGAATGTGGGGCTTCATACACTCATACACTTGACACATTCAGAGTGAGTGGACTACACATTAACTTCATGGTTACTTCAGTCACATCGCTGAAGGGCGCTTTGTTCCTGACATATTTCAGTGACAGACGTGTCAACTCGGATGAATTCAAACATCCTACACTCTGTCTGACTAGGGCTGACTTTCCAGAAATGAAGCACATGATGTTTACATAAAAAAATCTATTTTTTTCTCTGCTCTCGACTCTTTTTTTTTTTTTTTTTTTTTTTTACAAATGCTTATTAATTGGATTGACATTTCTGCCAAAAACAAAACTGTTGATTTCTATACTCTCGGGCATTTGTTCACAAACTTTTTTCACGCTAAGGGACACATAACTAAAACAAAAAGAACCTTCATTTATTACAGACAATGTATGAAACCCATGACCAAAAGAAGTAGTTTAAATGTCACTGGAGCATTTTTAACGTCTTGTAGTGAAACTAAAATGCTTGGCACCCCCTGTATTCCCCTCCAAGTGCCGATGGTGGACCCCACTTTGAGATCCACTGCCCTGTGATGATGTTGTCCAAGTCCGTGTTTGGGAAATAGAGTTAAAACTGTTTTCACTTTATTGTCTTTTCGCCATGTTAACAGTTTTTAAGACTTAAAAATAATCTGCTTGGGATAATAATTAGTTTCTGATGATATTTTTACACCACATGTTGAAAAATGTCCTCCCTGAGTTAAACCTGTTTGTTCCAACTGAGCAAAATCAAATAAAATTCACGTTTAACCAAAAGGGGCAAAGGGAAGAATT
Source organism: Labrus bergylta (assembly GCF_963930695.1). Taxonomy (NCBI): domain Eukaryota; kingdom Metazoa; phylum Chordata; class Actinopteri; order Labriformes; family Labridae; genus Labrus; species Labrus bergylta. The sequence goes on along the minus strand of NC_089216.1, from coordinate 6,766,340 downwards.
CCCCCTTCAGCAGATAAAATGTAAGAAAAACACCTTGTTTATCTCTGCACATGCACCTTTTTGCACATTGAAGGTCGAACATACAGAAAAACATCATCATTAAGTGAAGGGAGAGTTGTTTTTGTATCTGTTGTATTGTGGTGGTGATTTTTTTTTTTATCTTTCCAGACACCACTGTCCCCCAGCTAACCCTCCGTCCACCTCTTTGGCCGTTTGGCATAACATTACTCATCACCAACAACACTTCAACACACACCCTTATAGCTGGAACCACAAAACACACAAAGAGCAACACACCAGCTGTGGCGCCCATTACCTCACCCTCTACACCTCCATCAATCTCTTCCTAACCTTAAAGCTCACTCCTCTACTCCTGCTACACACTGTACACCTTACACTTCGTTTGAAAGCACATACGCATACACACATTTAAGCTCTGTGCTCTTAGCTTCATCTTCATTTTACACACACACACACACACACACACACACTTACCTTGCAGTCTTCCCCTGGTCGTTGCCCACTTTCCTTTTATCTTGTCCTCTTCTATCTTTCACCCTTCACTTGGCTCTACTTCTTTTTTTTCCTTAATTTCTTTTCCCCTCCGGTCCAGTCTGTCCTCTGTTCACTCTCCTCTTTTCTCTGTTGCCCTCGCCTCTCCTATCACTTTTCAAACACTTCAATCCATCATGATAAATGTTGTGTCGCCCCATTAAAATTCACTGCTTGTTCATTAGTCTCTCAAGGTTTTCGACAGTTTAGACCTCACCTATTTAGATCTTCACAGAACTTTGACATTGAATGGATAGTCCGACATTAAGGCTTCAATTTCAAGACTTAGTTATAAGATGAATACCTCTCGTCTTCTGTACAGTTGATGTGCAGCTACATCTGTAAGCAAGCTAGATAACCTTAACACAAGGACAAGGAGGAAAGCTAGACTGACATCCACCTTGAGCACTTCTTAAGATCACTAATTAACAATCTGTATCGCATTTGTTAAATCCAAAATACAGAAAACAAACTGAGGCATAATAATGGTACTTAAATCTATATTAGGGGGTGTTCAGTCTGGTCAGTCTACAATTCATTTAGCAGACGCTTTAATCCAAAGCAACGTACATCAGAGAGTTAGTACAACACTAATCCATTCATACACCGCCACGAAGCAGCAGGAGCAATGCAGGGTAGAATTGTAGAATTGAGAGTAGAATTGTAGAATTGTTCAGTCTGGAATGATTTGTAGAAGAGACAGTAACTCCCTCTGGAAGTCTCCCCGGCATGTCAAGCAGGGAGGAGACTCAGGGGTAGACCCAAAGCCTGCTGTGCCTAGAAGCACCTTGGAATTCACCCCCCCCCCCCCCCCCCCCCTCAAAAGGAGCTGGAAAACATTGCTGTGGAGACGTCTGGGGCAACTTGCTTAACCTACAGCCAACACGACCCGGCCCCAGATAAGCGTGAAGATAATGGATAAACAGTGACTTCCTAGACTTTACCTCCCAGCAAAAATAATTTACGCGTTTCCCAACATGTCAAAACTATACCATAAAAAAACGATTGAACCCACCCCTAGTAAAATTGTTGAAAGTCCTCAGAATCAATTTGGTAGTTAAATCTAAAAGTATTCATTACCGTGACTGGCATGGATTATCAGATGTGTTCAGATCCCACACAATGTGAGTGTTTTTCACATGGATGTAACGATGTAATGACAATAGACAGGTAGCTGCCTTCACATTATAATCAATAAATAAAAGACAAAAAGACAATCAATAGATATGGCACATTACCTACAGTGTATTAGGGCTGCATGTTGCTGCCTCACAGCAAGAAAGTTCCTGGTTCCAATCCCGGTCGATTATACGGCCTGCTTTAAGATTGCATTCTTCAAAAAACGAGTTAATAAACAGTACTTTGTTTTCCTGCAGGTCGTGAGCGTCTATCGGGGATCCTCGGGGTGAGTGCTGAGCAGGCCACCAGATTCCAGGACAGCTTCCTCCAGACCTACAGAGAGGTCCAGACCTTCATCCAGAAGACCATCCAGCAGTGCCACAAACGAGGTCTGTGTGTGAATGACCCACTGTGTCTCCTGTATGAAGTGTCAACTCAAGATTATGTTGAGTCTTAAAGCTGCTAAAGGAAGAGCTAAAGGAGAAATAATGTTTCATACCATATAAGAGCTTTCCAAACTCATTCACAACATTTTTATCAGTAAGATCATAGAGTCCATGGTTGCGATCACATATTCAACACAGGTAAATGGGGTTTAATGTTGAAGATTTAAGAGGAGAAATCAGCAAAATGTCCTCACAAATACACCCGAAATGTTTGTGTATGTCTGGGTGAAGGTCTGCACTTTTGACATACACTACGGAGTTTGAATTTCCCATGCTTACAAATACACACCCACGCTCTCTTGGAATGCCTGTTTGTGTTTGGCTGAGGAGGAAGATGTGCTTGCATTGGCAGGAATGAGACAAACTGCCGTGGGTCAATACACGAGGGGGGGATGGAGGGGTGTGGGTGTGTCGGGGCTGACGGTTCTTATGGGACAATCTATTTATATTCGTCCTGAACTGCCAACACAGCACACCTGAGACTTGAACATGCTCACACAGAATAGTGTAAAGTCTGCACTTTAACCGTCATTGCACACAGTTCATGAGCCTAGCATTGACAAGCGGAGAGATGAGGTCAGTCCAAGACAAAACACTGAGGCCTGTGTGGGGGTTAAAACCCCAGCTATCTTATATCTATTCTGTGTGTACCGAGTCAACTAATGAGTTAAGTATGAACCAATTACAGCCAAATCAAATAAGTAGAAATCTTTGAGAAAGAGCCACTTGTGTGTGAGTACTAAAAAAAATGCCACAACGTCGACTTTAGCTACTCTCTCAGGCTGTTTGTGCAAGGAAAACGATGTCCTCAGTGACTATATCTTGTAGAACAACCTTGTTTTCTCGTAAACATCAATAATTAGGTCAGGGCTAATCTCCTTTCATAGATTCAAAATGAAAAGCAGAGCCTGAACTCGGGTCAGGGATTTTAGAATTGGAAGTGATCTCGTTTCAAGTTAACTTTGCAGTCAGGGTAGTATTGACCGATCAGCAGGCTTTGGTGGAATCAAGAAAAACAGTCAGTATGGGGAGCAGAATTGGCAAAACTGATCTGGCTCGCATTGGCTGTAATGTGACATCAGTTATGTTATCTCTATAAACAGATATCTGCGTGCAAATGCAGCTAACAGTTCCTTCATGATCACGCATTTCAATTTGAGCATCTGCAATTTTTATTTCATCTTTATGTGGCATTGAGAAAATGTGTGGGCTTGTCCTCTTTCTCATGCTGTGTTTACGTTGCTGACATATCTGCAGGGGAGATTTTCACTTGAATTTTGAGCTTGCTAATTGGACTGTAAGCGGTGCAGAGCACAGAATCGGAAGTATCGGCTGTAAGAAGTTTGACCCCTAACCACTGGTTACCCTCTAAGGCTCCCTACATATGAATCACGGTGGGATGATAGCCGTGTCTGGGTTGGGGCAGATCATGTTTTTTATGCCACCTTTGTCCCAGGCACTGCCCCGCTGACACGCACAGAGGGGTGCTCCATCATCCACAGCAACCTATCACCCATGACACACCCCGACTCATTTCTCCCCTCCCTCTCTGGAGTCAGCTTCCTAATCGTAGTACTGTCATGTACTCATTAACAGATCACCGTGGAAACTCCTCACTCTTAGCAGTACAGCGATGGTTGCGCCAAATAGTCTGCATTAATTCAGCTCATCACTATGGTGATCCTCCCGTTTGAGACAGTGCGGAGATGTATCTGCCTGGCTTGTGACACTGTCTCTTTGTCTTATTGTCCTTCAGTCGGTCTCTTTCTTTTTGTTTCTCTTCTGTCTCTGCTCTCATGCTTTAAATATTCTCTTCCTTTTACTAGACACTTGTCTTTTCACATCTCCTTTCCTTTCTCTCTCCCTCATTCCATACCAGGAATTTAGCAGAAGGGTAAAATACTCCTGTGTAATCTGGAAAGAAATCGACAGTTTCTCACTAAGCTTCCTCTACACGGAGCTTGGAGATGATTGGTATCCGATACGGTGATATTGTGTTCAGAACTGCTGCATGCTGGCAGGCTGAGGCAGAGATGAGGTGAACTGTGCCGGCTCAGCTGCTGTCATATTTGTTGGAAATGTGTCGGGAAAGGGCAGAGTGAAGGTGAGGTCAGTATCACAGCGTGGGTGTTACAGCAGCGAGAGAAGAAAAGAGGCTGAGGAGTACAGAAATGTAGCAGTGAATACAACAAAGATGAGAGACCAAACAGGAGTATTTTCACTGTTTTCATTTCACATGCTGCAATAAATTAATTCTGTGAGTGGTTCACACTCTGTTTGACACTCGCCGTCTTTTATTTTGAAATGGAATAAAGCCACCACTCTGGGTGAGCCTGTCCTGTCGTGCACATTTCATCAAAGCTCTTGGGCTGGCTGCTGCACCTTCACTTGTAAAGACTGCCGCAGATAAAAGGAAAAGGAAAGAAGAAGGACTTTTTTTCTTTCTTTTTGGAGAAACAACAGGGGGAATCGCAGACTTGAAAAAGTGTCTGTGACTTCTAAAGGCCACAGCAAACACATGGAAGCCTGGATCTGCATCGATATATAAACCCCCTGCTGTGCTAGCACTCACACAGTCACACCCTGGCTCTCAAACACTGTCAGACTGTTCCTGCACTCACACACACACACACACACACACACACACACACACACACACACACACACACACACACACACGGAAACTCAACCTCAGACTCCTGCAGACAGAGGAGCTGGCAAAGGCCTGTCATGGATAAAAAGGAGATTTGCTGTTAGCTGTCGCTTCAGCCTCTTATGCTCTGTCATGGATAAAAGCACATGGCAGCACAAATGGCAGCAATACTCAGTGATGGGAGCAGCGGCAGTTCAAACACTTTGCTTAGACGCTATTGGTCTCTGGAATGTCACTTCAGTAACAATTTCAGATATTTATTTAAGACAAGATTTACTTGCAGGTGACGACTGCCAATCTTACATCATGGTCGTTGAGATGTAGAACATATTTTAGTGTTACAACGGAACACTCTTTATTTTTCAATATCGGCAAAATCAGTACAACAACGACAAAAAAACATGTTCTTTATACGCTGCCCCTTGTGACCAAAGTACATTTTGTAAAAGGTAGCACCGTAATTTATGTTTAGGGCAGAATCATCTTGTTTTATTTTAAATTCATGACTAAAATTCGACAATATATATTTTTACATGATTCTTATATTTTCGAAAATGTACCACCAAATATTGTCTGTGTTAAAAAACTGTTCTTAATAAAGACTGATTGGAAAATAATCTTTCAGGGTCTCCAATACCAACATTTCTAATAACTGATGAAATCAATGAATTTGGTTAAACATAACAAAACGAAACATTACCACCAAAATTTGATGAAGATACTATTGAATAGCTTCACATTCTTTGTTTCTATTTTGTAATATATCTATAGCGTCCAGCCTGAACTTAGAAAGCACTGGCTTTACAGTAGTGTTTCTGACCAGCCCATTGGCTAACAAAGTGCACATTCCTGTTGGAGTCAAGGTCATACCTGTCCATAAACGGACATAACGTTTGTCTGACACATAGTAGACCCCCAGTCTCTGTCATCGGGCCCCAGAACAAAGGTCACATTCCTGGTGGAAAGGTCACACGCATGTGTCATGGGTCGGAGGCAGAAGGTTTTTTTTGTGTGTTTCACTATCTGTTGTGCGCTCATTTCCTATTCATTTGTGACTGTGCGTGTGTGTGTGTGTTCTGGGAAGCGGGTCATTCAGGCTTCATGCCCTGCTCGGTTTTTTTCCTCACAGTAAGGGATACTAGAGGGATTTAGCTCCTAAGCCCGCTACATTGTGTGGCTGCTGGAATGTACTGGTCCACTGTGTGTGACTGTTTTTGACGATTTGTTTTTGTATGATGTGCGTATCCCGTCAATGAAATTCTGACGTGTCCTTTCATGTGCGTGCCTTTGCTTCAACTAAGAATTTCCCTCTGTTTCTCTTTGCTTTTGTTCTTGAGTCAGGTGGATTCCAGGGATGTGTTTTCCTGTTCCACTGCAAACCTGCGGTTACTATTACCAACAACAATGACATGTGACTTCTCTTCCCACTGTTCTCTTCAAATCACTCTGGAGTTATCAGCGTGTGGTTATGGATGAATTACTCGACAGAAAGGACAGAGAGGGTTCAGAAAAAGATAATTGTTTCCTCCAAAAGACTTACGCTGGACTAAGTTACAGGACAAACCTGATTCATCCTCCAGGATTGGAAATTAGATTGTCTCAGCTTTAGATGAGCGTCCTCTTCATTGACATGCTGACGTTGGAACTGCACAAACTTTACACGTCTCCTTTCATATCCATCTCTTTACGGGTCTGTAATAGAGCCCGACCGAGAACAAAATGTGACTTTCTGTTTGGAAAACCTGGACGCATCACTCTCTGGGTTAAAGAGGAGACTGACTGCCCAGCTTGTTTTCAGTGCAGCTTTAAAGCCAGCATCAGTGATGGTCTGGGGGTCTATTAGTGCACATGGCATTGGGTAACATGCACATTTGTAAAGGCACCATTAATGCTGAACCATATATACAGCCTTTGGAGCAACATCTGCTGCCAAATAGATAACTTCCTGTTCAGGGAAAGCCTTGCTGATTTCATCAAGAGTGATAAAAGGTGATAAACTGGCCGTCGTGCAGTCCTGACGAGTCACGAATTTAAAATGTTTGGAGCTCTATGAAGCGTAAAATAAGACAAAGGAGACTCTGAACTGTTGCACAGCTGAAAATCCTACATCAAGCAAGAATGCTAAAAGTTTCCACTTTGGAAATTACAGAAACTGATCTCCTCAGGGTGTTTGTTCATAGAAAAAGTGTTGTAACAATTTATAAAGATGACCTTGCCCCAACTATTTTGAACATGTTGCTGGTATCTAATTGGGCACATCATTTTTCCCAAAACCATTACATTTCTCAGTTTGAGCATCTCTCATGTTGTCTTGGTGCTATTTTCAATCGTATACGGTGTATCAATGTGTTGTAAATCATCATAGTCTATCTTTATTTACATCTTGTTGTTATTTCGTTGTTTGTTTAGGTTATGTGCTTTCCATCATGGGTCGGCGACGCACCCTCCCGAACATTAATTCTCCAGACTGGGGCATCCGCATGCAGGCTGAGAGGCAGGCCGTCAACTTTGTGGTCCAAGGTGAGATGACTGACAGTTATGGGTCAGCTTGTTCCCTGGTGACAGCATTATTTTACTTCTGATTATTGAGCAAAAGAAGGTGTTTATAGATAAAGTCAGTCATTGTATCTGTATTTACATTTAGCTTTAACTCTATTTAATCAAGTCAGCTTCACCACGTTAGCTTACTTATGTCTGGCTTTGTTGTCAGTTTGTCAGTGGATGTTTTCTGTTTTCTGGTATGCAACGATCTGAACAATGATTGATTCAGAGGCATGTTTTGTTTCGCATTGTAAAACCCTACAATGCTCTCAGCACTGTCAAGCATCCTTGAAGTAGCCCTAATCTGAGGAGAACGGTCTTTTACTGCCATGGTTAAGGTTTGAGTTTCCCTCGGGATCAATAAAGTACCTATCGATCTATACTTAACTATCCGTGTATAAAAGTGTCAAAGTTTTTAATGAAACTGACAAAATGTATTCTTTGTCTGAATCAGAGCCAAGCTGATGCTGGTCAGCACTATAATTGGTTGGCAGGGTGTAATAATTATATATTAATCCTTTCAATGAAGTAGCCTGCTAAGAACCTGTGCATAGCCATACCGAGGTAAAATCCTTGTAGAACAGATCTATTTTTATTTTGGTTGAAAAATGCAGTATATTGGTGACTGTATTGGTTATTTATAACATTTCCCTCCTATATAAACATCCTGTTAGCCTCAAAATGACTTTATCCCATAGCTTCTTCTGACTCACCTTCTCAACATGTTCAGGGTCAAACAGACGTGTGTGTGTGATGTGGTTTATTTGAGCACAGGTTCAGCTGCTGATCTCTGTAAGATGGCCATGATCCGGATCTTCAACCTGGTCTCCTCCTCCAGCTCGCTCTCTGCCAGGTACGTCCAACAAATACATCTCTCCTGACTGAAGATGCTCGTATTAGAAGCACAGGTGGTAGCTAACACACTGTTGTCATTCAGCCTATTTAACAACAAACTCACCGGCTCTTCTGAGTGTCTTGCACTCGGCCTTGATCCACATTTGCAAATCACAGCCAAGTGCTTTATTAATGAATCAAAACTCTGAATGAAGAGTCACTACTAGCCACAGTCATTTGAAGAGCAAGCGCTTGTAGGCAAGAGCATCAAAATAACAGAACTAGATTGGTATGATGGGAGAGCAGAGTGCTAAATACAGAGAGGACAGAGCTGAAGCCCTCATTGTAGTGTGTTTGTAAAGATCAGTTTGTTCATTAGCTGTAGTTGTAGTGGTAGCCTATTAGCTGTCGGTGTGTTTAATACTTCTAAATGTATTTGTAACTGTAGGCTGCTAGCCCAGCTGCACGATGAGCTTCTGTTTGAAGTGGAGGACTCCCAGGTGGAACAGTTTGCAGGTAAATTTTCTACTTTTTTCTTTTTTTAAAGGAAGAATGTGCAACATTTTCCACGTTAATAAAGCAGAAATCAAGTCTCTTATATACCTACTGGGTGTTTTAGCACCATGTATGCTATTTTAATGTGTTTAATATGTCTTTTATATTTAATGTTGACACTTAAGTGTAGCCTCTTTTCAAATCATCATGCCTGAATAACCTGAGGGAACATAAACCTCTTGAACCTGGAAGTCTGACTTAATTTTTTTACATAAAATGATCAAAATGTCTGTGGCAGAGTAAGAGACGTGGTCTTTTCTGTCCCACTCCTTTTGTCTGCAGCTCTGGTGAAGAGCGTCATGGAGTCCCTGCAGCACATAGACCAACATGGAGTACGTCTCAAGGTGATTTAACTGTGGATGGAACACTTCTTTGTTGCTATGGGACCCAGAATAATAGAGAGGGAACATGGCCCAACAAAATGACACATGAACTATTTGTAGGTCTGCTTTCAAAATCAAGTGTAACTGTTGAAAATCTCAGTAAAGTGAATAATATTAAGCAGAAACTTCAATGTTTGACTGGGAAAATTTATTTTTCATTTCATGGGGACTTTAAGCCTCCAGACAAACCGCTACAATGCGTAGCAGTGAGATCAGTCACGCCCCTGATTATGCATAACTTGTATCCCGCAGAAAATCACCTTTTTGTTTATACATCCATTGTTGTCGCCTGTTTTTGTTAAACAATATACCTTAAGACAGTTTTTTTTAAAGAATCACAAATGTATGCCTGACTTTTTGTTTCATAAGAAACGGTCTGTATATGTCCTGATTTTCTTATGTGTGTGTTGCCCAGGTCCCCCTGAAGGTGGCGGTCTCCAGTGGCAAGTCTTGGGGATCCATGTCTGAGCTTAACATCCCTCCAACATCTCCCTCTCAGGCTTCCTGACTCATTCCCTCTTCCCTCGCTTCCTCTTTCCTCCATCTTTATCGAACACAAGCTCCCTTTTCTGCTCCTAGCGTTCTCCCTCTGCTCTGTCAGTGTGCTCTCGTCTCTTTCCGTTCCATTTCTCTCGTCGCACAGTCTCTCTCGGTCTTGCTCTCCCTCATTCTTCACTCGTCCTGCATCCACATTGCTATGGAAACCAGGCAGTATCTGGGGGCAACGGCAGGAGCCACAGACTGGATCGCACCAGTTCTTTTTCTCTCTCTCTCTCTCTCTCTCTCCATCCCAGAAAAAAGACTCCCTTTCCTGCTCCTCTGCTTAGTTTTTACACTCTCCTGTTAAGACTGTCCTCTCTGCTTTATTGCCAAGGTGGAGCTTCATATTTCTCTGGTTGTTCATGTGTTTTTTAAAAAGGCAGATCGGTTGACCTACTGTATATACATGAAATATGCTGTTTTGTTTCATGCAGAAAATGTTCCTTTTTCATGCTTTGCCACATTAGCTTGAATTAGTCTGCGAGCTAACCTGTTGCAGGTTCCCACTTCATACACGTAATGACCTTTCCTTCAGGCAGTTTTTTTATGCTCAGTTGGCGCTAGCCTTCATTTTCAAGTTTGCACGTTCTATCTAAGTGCATTTTTAAAGGCTGATGTACTGCATTATAACCTTGATTTTAACAAATGTTATGAATCCTGTTCCAGAGAGAAATTGCAGGAGAAATAAGAAATAAAATACTTCTAAATCAGGTCTGATTTGTTGATATTATATTTTGTAATGGCATAAAGCTATTATATTTTCAGTGACATTCTCTTTAATACAATTTATCTTTCCTACAAAGCAGATGATCTAATTTTGCTCAGCCCTTAACGTCCAGCCCCTTGCTCTCTGCAGCTCATCTTTTATTCGCTTACTCTGCTCCAGCCCACTCTCCTCTTTGTCTTGCTCATGCCCCTCTCTCTCTCTCTCTCTCTCTCTCTCTCTCTCTCTCTCTCTCTCTCTCTCTCTCACACACACACACACACATACATTCCATGAATGCTGTTACACACACTTGAATATCAGTCCCCGGCTTCCAGGCACACTGACCGAGTTTCCTTGTCCCTGTCAGACACTTCTAGACTGTTTTTGCCCCTTTTGTTTTATCCTCCAATTAAGACCCTGAAGCAAAATGGGTCTAGTCAGTGACATTTTAGACAAAGACTAAACCCCCTTACCAACTGGGAACGTCAACCTGCTAATTATAGGAGCTGTTTCTTGTTAAGACAGCATGAAGGTGCCATGTGGGATATTGAGTGTATCCGCTGAACAGTTCTGTCTTGTCATGTTTTAACACTCCTCTAGATTTCTTTTTCCGCAGCCCTTCAGTTGCTGCCTGTTGAACCCGCTGACAGCGCCGTGAGCGCCGTGGTGTGAGAGCCGCTTTTCTCACCGGGTCAGTACGAGCATTTCAGAGCCAGAGCAATGGACAGTGTTATGGAAATCTCCCCCTCTATTATCTCATTGTTCAGCAGTTTAGGGGTGCACGGCCGTCCCCCCACCCCCCACCCCAACCCCTCTTTGAGAGGGGAGTGTGAGACTGGTATGTGAAAATTCTAGAGGGAACTCTGCACTTTTCGAGTAGTGTTTCAAAAATTGGCAATGTGGTAAAATAAATACTCGTAAAGCTGTTTTGAATTTTGAGCAAGTCAAAAGAATTTGTCAGAAAGTCAGGAGGAGTCCATCAAGATGAAAGTTCTACTACCACTTTGTGCTGTCCCTCTGTGAAAATCATCATGCTTGTGAGGGACAATTACGTCATTTCCATCAATCCACATTTCTGCAGAATTACCCAGAGTTCATAGCAGACATGGTGAAGGAAAAGGATGCGAGTTTTCTAGCCTCCCAATAAATAAACAAATGCTCGTATACTGAAGAAGTGGTCGATAGTTATAGTTTTTTTTTTTTTATGTAAACATTGCGAGAATGGACAGGGAGGGAACATAGCAAATAAGTGTATCTGTAAGTGAGAGCTCATTGGCTGGCTTATCACTGATGTAGCTATATGTAGCATGTTTGTTCAGTCTTGTTTTTTTCTGCCTAAGTCCCCATGAAGCAGAACTTTGTTAGAATCTAACTGGTGTTGTGATGTATTTCCACATCAACAGAATAGAACCAATCACGAGATAGGAGGCGGGACATTACGTGAGGATGTTTCTGACTGGATCGTTAGCTTTTTAATAGGGGGAAAAAAATGTAGTAAACGCCCCTGAGTGCAAGATAAGTGCTCCAAAGTAAGAGACAAATACCTTCTGGAGATCATCTTGTTTTATCTTTAAAATGGGGTATCTTGTTTTCAGACAAACTGGGATTTCATGATCGTGTGTCCAATTACATCAATATTTATTTCTGTCTGTTTCATAAGCAGCTAAAAACTCCTCACAGGAGCTTTAACTGAGTTAAGCCTTCACTCTAATAACCTGTACCTCTTTGCAGGCGCCCATGCCCGAGGGTCCCTCTGAAGCCTCCAGTTGTCAAGGGCAACAGCATGAGCTTCCCTTTGCTGCCATGGTGACCACAGGATGTGTAAGTAGGCCCTGCAGCACACATCCTCACTGCTGACACTTGCATCGCTTCTAATCGAATATCTATCTGGATTTATTCCCACTGAGTGTCGTTCCCTCTTTTACTCTGTGATGAAAAACAAACTTTATACTGTTGCAACATATAAAAGCTTTATGCATCATCATTTTAATTGATACAGTATATGTACATCCATGTTTCAATCATCGTCATAATGCAGAGAAATGCCATCTTTACATCTATACAGTGTTCCAGTTGTTGTCAGTATAAAAGAAAGGGTTAATAATCACAATAATAATACCATATGGTAAAACAGCAGGCTTCCAAAGGAATGGCAGAAAGGGAACTGAAAGCTAATAGACCCCCGATTAAAACCAGGTTGTCACTGCAGGCTCACTGAGGTTGGGCAGAGCGGTTGTACCAACAGCTTCTACACCGGGACAAGCTTTGTCTTCTTCTTCTTCTCTCCTAATAAATCTTCTAAATCAATACATGAGAATGTTCTCTTTCAATAACCCAGGCACTATCTCACAGTGGCTCTACTAGACATACAAGAGGACTCATTTCTCATATTCCTAACCGTAGCACCGCCCCCCCCCCCCACAAGTCCCCAACACCTGTTTTTCCAAATTCCCTGTTAGAATTTAACTCCCTCCTTCTTTAATCCATCCATCCATCTATCCCTCCTTCCATTCCTCTTCGAAGGCCGGCTGGTTGACCCGCCTGCCTCCCCACAGTGCGTCTGCATATCACTCCCCTGCTGTGCTTTGTGCGGGTCGGTTTCGTAGCAACATACAACTGCCATGACATGCCTCCAGGGCAGAGAGAGCCTCTCTTTGCGTGGCAGCAGCAGCAGCTTTGTGTTAACTAGATAGCTCCATCTAGAGCTGTGCTAGAGTGTGCTATGAGCTAACAGAGCTGCTGCTGCTGCTGCTGCTGCTGCTGCTGCTGCGTTCGAGGCTCTCTCTGACATTGTGAGAGTTCAAGCAGACAGACGGCATAAGGGAGGCTGTGTCAGTGCCGGACACCAAGGCTAAGATGGCGCGCACTGTAGCTCCTGAAAGCAGCAGCTGTTAGTCGGTATGGGATTGTCATGAGGTAATCCAGATGAAGACACCTGCATTACTGTAGAATCTCTTTATTAGTGCTGTAAATATCTTTAAAATATATTCTTATATATTTTAAATCCAAAGTTTCTGTTACAAAAGGAGTAAAAATGACCCCCAGATTCTATTTACAGTAAAATATACTTTACAACTTTACAGTTCCTAACTTACAGATTCAAAAAAAAGACTTTGAATCTCCCTTGTAAGAAAAGTCAACACGGTTGAGAGTTGCGATTGTGGCAGCTGCAGCGTGTTTTTGATTTGATTAGTTTGTCGATCAGAGTGGTGGTTGTTGAGTTGCAGTGCATGTCTCAGTGGTGCAAGTTTACCAGGAGTCTTTGTGGTTTGAGAAGAGACTAAACAGCAGATTTCACTTTCAGACTGAAGCTACGCCATCTTTTTCTTCCCCCCTGTCTGCTTGAACTGCTCACTTTTAGCCTCCATGATTCCCCCTCTTGTCTTTCCCCCCTGTTTCCTTTTGACATCTGTACAAATATGCAGAGGTACACCTGTGTACTTCAACTTTAAAAAATAAAAAAAAAACACACATCTTTGACACGTCTTTGTAAAGAAAAATACAAAAAAAACAAAAACAGAAACATTTTACAATCAAACACCCTTCAGGCTTGGATATTATGAGTTGTAATGCGTCACTGCCACTGTTAGGTACATTTTAAGGTATTTCAGATCAATGCAGCATTTCATGTTTTAGTCATATCATCGTTGATAGTGTGTCATGTTTTCGGGTATTTCTCTCTTTTGTATTTATTGCTTGATTGGATGGCACGTGGGGAGGATTTTTGTTGAAGAATACCAAGTTAGTACAGGATTGTGTTGAAACAAAGCAGCCACATAAGGGACCAAAAACGCAGCAATTACCAGTACTGTCACCTTTGGCAAATATTCATCTCCAAAAATAGCTGTGGGTCGTAGTGCGAACATGGTGGATTGTATATCTGCCTATGATGCGTACAATCCATAATACAGGTGAAAGAGAAACTGGAATCCATTTTCTTCATAGGAAAGGTAAAAAAATCAAACTATCTGTACCGTAATAGCAAAACAAGACACAGTTGTGCTACAAGTGCTTTTGTGTTCTTGGCACCTGTGGCCTCAGTCCAGAGTGAGTCCTTCTGTATTTTTGCCACAGTGGAGCGAAGTCCTCACCAGAGGTAGAGAGAGAGAGAGGGAGTCCATGCTTTGGAGCTCTGTGGCCACAGACCTCCTCCCACCACACGCCCACACAACCCCCCCCCCCCAGCCCCCTGTTTAACTGCCAATGTGGCACATTCCTCCCTCACCCCTCGCCCTCCTCGTTAGGTGGAACATTCCAGACGATAGCCATCTTCTGAGACAAAAAAAAATGAACTCCATCGGGTCGGTTAAATCCAGCAAAGAAGACAGGTTGCAGTAAAAAATAATACAATTACAATGTGTAGAGATACGGCTATTTACAATTACACAGAATGTCTAACATCTAATGCAGTGGTTTAGTCACTGAATGAAAGAACACAAAGCTGCTTTTCATCCTTTTTTTCCCCCCATCGTCATTCTTCTCATTCACAAAGTAAAACAAACAACCAGGAAAGATTTAAAACAGAAATCTTTCTAAGACCGTAAATGTTGGCAGTTTACATTCATGCCTGTGAGTGTTCCCCCCCCCCTGAGGACACACACCATCAGAGGAACACAACACATCCACAGGAGCTGTACATTTGTGCACTTTTAATGCGTCTTCACCAGTAGATAAACTGAATGAAATATTGATCGTGACAAATACTGCTTTGTTTTTTTTACCGTCTGGCTGGTTTAACCGCGAGAAATTCTTTGTTAAACTTTGAATCACTGCTGAAGTTGTAGCGTCGGCTTTCAGTCGCCTCAGCTCGGGCATCACATGATCATTTTTTTGGGTTGTAAAGCACTCATGACTTAAAAGAGCCTCCTCATCATTCGAGGCCTTTATGCAGCATACCTTCTCAATCCTCTCAACACACTCGCACTCAAACAAATCACAGAAAAGCAAATGAAAAAAAAAAGTTGTTTGTTTTTTTTCTTGGATTGTACATCAGCAAAACATTTCCGAGGAAAGGTTTGTAACTTCATTTACACACTCTGGTAGGAGTTGCATTCGGTTTGACGACGACATTCTAACATGAAGTTATGTGTTTTCAACGGGAGGTGAGAGTTTACAGGGCATAGCATCCACATGAAGTAGAAAAACAGACATTGCTCGGACTTGAAATAAATGCATTATAGTAAGTCAGTGCACTTCATCTTTACAATTCAAAATCCACCCTTTAGGTACCCAAAGCCATGCAGTCCACGCGATATGACAACTCCAGTGTTTGATTCCGGTGCATAAGGCCTTAGCGAAGGCGTAATGATATCGTTTGGCTAATGTTCTTGTATGGATACTTATTTCATCCCCCCCAAAAAAATTACCATGGAGTATTTAAAATTTCATCTGGCAATAAAACAAACATTTGCAGAAGCAGAAATGGCTCAGATTTGACAGACTTCACATGTTGTCATCAAACGCCAGACCACAGTTTATTTTACAATCCACCTCAGCAAAAGCCCACCTCTCACTCTAAACCTCCAGACCTCTCCCAGGTCTATTAAAGAGTCGTACAGGATGAGCTTAAACACACTGACGGCAATCACTGACACGAGTTATATAACTACTATAACTTCTATGACAAAATCTAAAGCCTCAGTGACGCTGACAGCATCATTGGAAACCGTGAGATCAGAAATAAGTGCAGATTTACAGGTTTACAGTCTGCTATGAAGTCTGATTCTGTCATCTATCTCCTGTCACCTGTTATCCTATAGTTTATTAGTTGTGTAATGTCAGCGTTTTCTGTTGCTCCAAAAACATCACAATGTGGTCCTCTTTTAACTCTACAGCAACAACCAAGTTCAAAGCAGACGCATCAAAGTGTTGTGAGGCATCCTCCACATGTCGGCCCGTTAGATGCATCCCGTGCAGTTTAGACTTTTTTGTATTTGTCCAATATTACTGTCTTTGTGTCTGCTTTTACTTTATTTGATGAATTAATCTTGATTTCATTAAAAGACAAAGAAACTGTCGATTGCTAAATCTCCTCTAGACATGGTTTGAACACATGGCCAGAAAAAAAATGGGTTTAAGTAGAAGGTATGTCCCACTTCTTATATGCAGTCTGTGGTATCTACATCCTTAAATAAAAAATATATAGAGGGGAAAGTTTAATCCAAAGTTTGGTGCAAAGAAACAGGGATTTGTTGGCATGATTCTGACACTAGTTTGAGGAAACACTGATATCACCAGCATCGCCCTGAGCAAAGTCTGACCTTTTGACACTGACTCTATCCTGCTGCCTATGTATCCATTATCTGCATATAATAAACTTGACATTTATGAAATGAAAGATTACATACTTTTAGCAATATTTACTGCAGGGGAATACTTGTTCTCTTGTGCCAATATCAAATACCCATTAATGATCTTCCACAAGCGGTTTCTATAGAAGATCTCATACCCACTGTGACCAAAGAAGGAAACAAACTTTCTATCCATCAGTCAGTGATCAATCAGTCTGAATAGCATTCGCCTCTTTTAAAATTTAGCAAAACTCAGAATTGAAAAACAACTTATCCACAAGGGCTTGCTGCCTCCCAAAGATTAAGGAGCCCTCTTGTGTCTGGTACTAATTTCACACCCTTGTCTTTGACTCCAGAGGATAAAAATAATTTAAAAATGAAACAAACTGTTGTAAAATTACACGTCTATGGTTCCACTGTATGCCATGTGCTAGGAGTCTGTCCCCTAAAAGTTATATTTGCATTCAAAGACACATTTCATGCAAATGGTACAGTTGTTCTTTTTTTTTCCATACAAAGAAAACACACATTTCTTTAATATGTTCATCTAAAAAAGAAGCTCAGTTTCTTTTTTATAATATATATATTTATATATTATATTTATAAATTGTTTTCTACACTTTTCCAGGGCAGGCACCGTACACACACCGGGTACAGAGGCATGCCACACTTGCATTGCTTTTTGCATTCTACAGTTGGTTGGCTGGCAGGCATGATGTCATCTAGGCAGAGAAACATACACAAACACAGTATTTCCTTCACTTCTTCTGTATCATCTGCTTACAAGCACACGTCATCAACCTAGCACCTGCCTGTCCCAGAGCTTTTGACACTGCCTTGATGACATCATAGTAGGGGCGGGACTTAGGGTTGGTCCAAAAAGCTTTAAATGGAATAATAAAAGCAGTGCAGCAAGGCTCTGTGGCGCATGCAGAGATGGGCTGGGGGAATGGGCGTGGCCTGGGAAAGGAGAGGTCAATGGTCAGTGGAGGGTGTGCAGGGTTCAAATGGAAGGTTTGGGGTCTAGCCCAGGGTTGCAGACAGATTCATGAGTGGGGGGTTGGGAGAGTTCAGGGGGAGGAAAGGGTGGCAAGGCAGAGAGGGGCCATTGCTATGATGATTACATTTGTATTCAACTTCTTTTTTTTTTTTTTTTTATCTAATTTTTTTTATTATTTGATTTTTTTTTGCATTTCACTTTTTACAAACGATGACTCGTGACGACACAACTTAGGCTCAGAATGGTGAATGGCTGAATCTACTGCTGGTTGAATGGTACGAGGATAGAGATGGAGAGGAGTGTTATGGGAGAAACTTTAGTTCGCTACATGAGTTTTCAGCTGTATACACGATATAAATACATGTAGGAGGAACACTCATGCCAATACATTTGTTTAAATAATGAGTTGCTCTTTGTGCTCAGTTATGTACTGTAGGTTTGCAAGTATTGCTCATATGTTTTACCCAAATTGACCACCAATAACCTGGATTAAATATGTGTCATGTCGACTGTGGCTACTTTGTGTTGGCCATACTTTGGACAGTAAAATTTGCATATTACAATGGGGTAATTTGTTTTTACAAAATTACTAATTATCAGTCAAATAGTAAATACACGGAAAATTATAGAATTTATATTTCCTCGATCAGTAAACAAATATTTAGTACATATAGAAAGTAGTAATGTTTTGTCAGATAATACTTGACTCGTAGCAAGAAAAATGCGTATCTTTTCACGCAAAAATAAAAAAGGTTAGTTTTTCATCAAACACAGAAGCGGCATGGTCTTATGTTGGACCATGGCTTCAACACACACAAAAACAACACACTCTGAACAGTCACACACACACACACACACACACACACACACACACACTCACACACAGACACAAGCTCTGACATGCAGCTATATTGTTTCTCGGGATCTGTCAGCGAGAAAGTTCCTCCCTCCAGTCACCTCAACCAATCAGAGACCCTCTCCTCAGCTTCAGAGAGCAGAAAGGCAGCAATAAACTGAGGATAGGAAACAATAGAATGGCAGGGAGAGATCCAATCAGATAATCAGTGAGGACGAAGAAAAGCAGGGTTATGAGAGAAGATGCACTGTGTTGATTCATATCCATCCAGGATGCAGGAAACACAGCACATATTCCGGTAACAATCCTGCCATCCTTCTCTCTCACTGTGGGGGTCAGTAACACACTCTCGCTGTGCTTCAATATGGTGTCTTGAGAGACTGGAAATCAGCCAAATTACTTGTTTTTCTTGTGAGTGTGCAGCCTAAATTGCACACAAAAGAAGCGATATTGTAGAAGTATTCTGAAAGAGAGTGTGTACCACAGGCTCCCTGAAAAGGTTTCGTGTGTTTTGATCTCAAGAAAGCCATATTTGCCCCTCCCAACCCATCCATTCCTCCGTCCACCCCCACTCAAAAAAGATGCAAATGTCTTCTTGCACATCTAAGCCCGTCTGTTGAATTTTTTTGCTGTGGGGAAATCAGGGGAATGTGGGAGGGAGGGGTAAGGCTAGAAGTAATGGGGGAGGGGCATTGAAGGCATTGGGGAGTAATGAAGGGGAGTATTGATCAGGGACGTGGTCATGAAACTAAAGGGGCCTGGGAGGGTGCCTTGTCGGGGTGCTAGTTGGATGTGGTATATAAAAGCTAATTTTCTCACACAATGAAAAGGGAGGGGTAAAGGTACCAAAAAATAGCTTAAAAAACCGAGATAAAGAAACAAAGTCTCATTTAAAATGTAAAAGTATAATACAAAAACAACAGCAACAAAAGCATAATAGTAATGAAGACGTTAGTGACTTTAAATATGAAGTAGAAGTGTTAAGTACTCAAAGTTATCTCTAATGACACAAAATAAATAAAAGCTGTCAGAGGAGAGGAAGCGGTCGAGGCTCTCAGGTGACGGAGGGTCGTTGCTCTCTCTCTCTCTCTCTCGCTCTCTCTCTCTCTCTCTCTCTCTCTGTCCCTCTCTTTCATCATCTCCATCTCCCCCCTCTCCATCTCTCTCTCTCCCTCTCTCTGTCACCTATCACTCCTCACGGAGCTGCAGGCGGTAGCGGCTGTAGCGGATCTGGAAAAAGAGCCTCTCCAGCGGCGAGCGGCTCATCCCAGGAAGCCTGTAATCCTCGCTCTGGCCCGTTCGGCGGAAGCCCAGCGACTCGTACAGCTTGTGGGCGGCCAACTTGACGGCTGTCGTGCCCAGGACCACGGCGGCGTAGTTGTTGCGCAGGGCAAACTCGAGAACGCGACGACCCAGGGCCTTTGCGATGCCTTTGCCGCGGTAGTGGGAGTCCACTGACATGCGCCGCAACTCGACCGTGTTGTCGTCCTCGCGTCCTTTCGCCGCCACTATCCCCACCACGCGTCCGTCCAGCAACGCCACCCAGAAACAGGAGCCTGACGGAAACAACAGAGAACAAGTTTGAGTTGATTTGAAAGATTTACACTTATGAATAAACACAAACAGTTAAAAGATCTCCACCACTCATGTCTGTACGATGAATATGAAGCTGGAGCCAGCAGTCAGTTAACTTAGCTTAGCATAAAGACTAAAAGTAAGGGTGAACAGCTAGCCTGGCTCCATCCAACAGCAACAAAATGGTCCTACTCTGGCCTACAATTCTACAATTCACTTAGCAGATGCTTTTATCCAAAGCGACGTACATCAGAAAGTAAGTACAACACAAGCAAGGATCTAGAAAAAAGGGAACAATGTCAGTAAGAGCAAACGATCAGATTTGAATCTGATTGGACACACAGGTGCTGACAGGAAGTGACCAGAGGCAAAGCACAACATTGAGGGCAGTTCTTGAGAGCTCTAATCAGTATAGAAACCATCTTATAAGTCGTCGTTATCAAACACAAACCATCGTCACAACCATCATCATCATCAATAATATGGAGACCATCATCATTAAGTTCGTTGGTATTCATGAAAGAGCTGGGTCTTTAGCTTTTTCTTAAAGGTGCAGAGGCCTCAAACACTCAGTATTTAACACGTGCTTAATCTGTACACGATTCAAAGTAAATGCAGCCAATCCGCTGCTGGTGGGAGCTACACGCCTAACAAAACAGACGTGAGTGGTGTCAATCTTTTATTCTAACTGGATTAAAAAGTGAATAGATGTTCTTCCCCAAAAGTCTAATCATTTCTCCAACATACATTCCTTAAAGCATGTAATTTAGACGTTTAATCTCTAAACTGTTTTTTTAAAGACTCTCACATTGAGTTGCTCCAATATACTGTGAAGCCAAAGACCATATGTCACATTTCTATTCATATAATGAACCTTTGCTCATGGAGAGAAATCAATGCTCTAACATAATGTAGCCACATTATACAAGTGTTTACAGAACCTTAAATAAAAAACTTTGAATTTGAATAATTGTATGAATGAATCAGAAGGACAGGGGTGGTTGATGGGAGTGTTTTGGCTCCAGAAAGTCAAACCCAAATGAACGGCCTGTCTTTCCATTAGCAGCACGTTGCATCATGCCCTAATCGCTGAAACGCTCTGAGAGGAGGGGGAATAGAAGAAGAGAGGATGAATGAGGAGGGCAGGGACCAGCGTCTGACTGGAGCTTAATGGCATTAGCCACTCAGGGAGACACTGCTGATTAAAAGAGCAGGCATGACGGAGCGGTCACTCAGGGCTCACAGTGTAGTGGAGCAGAGACACTGATCTCATAGGACAGCAAAAGTTTAGGGGGAATTCGTCATAGATAATTTGGCAGTTGTCTGGTTTATAGGATTAAATTGAAGGGATTTTCTTTTTATTGTCAATATTTAAAAACTGGAGGGGAAAAAAACTCAAACAGATACACGAGAAGACTAACACAAACAAACACCAATTCATTCAAAAATGTCAGCAGACAATGCTCCTCCACCTCAGCTCCGCTTCAAGCTTTAATATCCCCACATTTTGACTATTCACGTTGACACTGACTGATTGTGCATGTAAATCACTCTCATTTCTCACCTTTTCTCACCAGCCATTGTGTCTGAGGTATGTCAAACTGAGCTACAGAAACATTCCTGTTTTAACTTGAAATACTACTGCATCACGAGCTGCAAGCATCATGAGCTTGAATATCTGTATCTCTGACATTTTGAGCTTCAGAGTAGTCCCCGCACAATGTGAGAAAAATATGTGAAGTGCGGAAACAAAGAAAATACTAAAGAGTGCACACAGAATATTACTCAGTTTCTGTTCCTCTGCAGTTCCTCATGATGCAACACATTCCTCCTGAATGAAAGAAAAGTTTTTCACATCTTAACGGCCACCTATTAATCTGTTGATTGAGGACAGCTAGCTTGAGCTCCATTTGACTTCATCAAAACGGCACGTCATTCAGATGTCATCATACCCAGACTTCCATCCAATGGATCAAATGTATCCATGTTGAGTGAGAAAACATTATTTATTTTTTGCTGCTATTATGATATGTTTATTCCTAATACCGCAATTAATCCCTCTGTTGTACATATTACCCACAATACTCATCATCGGAGTTCACGGATGATTAATCCTCCATTAAAAGCACACAGAATATTATCATGAGTAAATAATGCTGTGCTACATCATACTTCCTTTGAATCTGAGCCATGCCTTCTTTTAAAAGCATTAAGTGAGCAGTTGTGTGCACTTACTTCATTTCCTTGGCAATCATAATCTTTCAAGGAAAATGCCCGTCTCTGCTTCCTGTTTATTACGTAACTACG
Organism: Labrus bergylta; assembly: GCF_963930695.1. Classification (NCBI taxonomy): domain Eukaryota; kingdom Metazoa; phylum Chordata; class Actinopteri; order Labriformes; family Labridae; genus Labrus; species Labrus bergylta. The sequence goes on along the minus strand of NC_089216.1, from coordinate 6,743,983 downwards.
TTCAAAACCGCCTTCTTTCCATCAATGTGAGCAGTATTTACGACATGTGTTGGCAGTGGTTACATGGTTTTGTATTAAAATGCCATCTGTTTGTTATAGATCAAGTTAATCTGAATCTTCCGTGACTGACCTGCGGACAGTACAAACAAATCTGTGTCCGTCTGTCCAATACGTCTGAACCCTGATTCTTTTTGGTTTGTGCGTAGTCTCTCTTTCCTAGTATCCTCTTTCCCTTTATTTCTGCCCTCACTATTACACAAACACACAGAAAACAGACGGTGCTATTAGCATCATGCACAGTGTGTTAGTAGGGATTTGATGCCCCTGCAGGTCGGAGTTAAACTGACCCGGAGGCTTCAGTTTCTGAATTAAACGACTATCAGCATCATTGTGGGTTTGCAGCTGCAACAGGAAAGTCAAAGTTAAACAGGGGTACGTAATCACAGGGAGACTGCCCACAACCTTTTTGTCCATAAACTCTTAAGGGGGCTTAGTTTTTTAACTATATGTGACAAGATTTGTAGTGCTGCATCATCTTAAATGGAAAAAAACCTGATTCACAATTTGAGACTGAAACATCTGTGATTGACTGCCGACAAGTCCAGGGTATACCCCGCCTCTCGCCCAATGACAGCTGGGATTGGCTCCAGCCCCCCGCAACCCCCAATGGGAAAAAAGTGGAATAGATAATGGAGGGATACATTAAAAACTTTCTCGACGTTTTTCGAAGTTTGCAAACAAGAATTGATCAGACATCTTCATCTTGTTCATTTTCTCTGTCCAAACGTAGCTCAGACGATGATACAGTTTACTGACGTTGCATCTCTGCATACTAAAAGTCATTCACCCTTAAGAAAGGCAACCAAACAGTCTTTTGTTGATGCCATTTGGGAACCCCAAAGTGTGACACTAGAGACTTTATTTATGGGATTGTCTGTACACAGTTTGTAATTGGTTAAGTATCTGGCGGGTTTCACTAATGCTATGGAATGATGTTTATTACACACAGATGTCAGAGCTGCGGTGTCAACTCCTGTGGCTCTCTGCTTGCATTATAACGCCGGTGCGCGGCGTGGTGGAGGGCGGGGTTAGTCTTCCATAAAGCCCTTCTGACCATCTGTCTGAAATGAGCCTGTGCCAGGAATGAGGACAGAACAGGAAGGCACGCGAGCCAAATATACAAATCTGCCTATCACACTGTCTGTATTACTTAACACTGCTTCTCATTAACATTGTTGATACACATTGGACATTAAACACGGGGGGGGGGGGGTGAGAATATATATCACATCTCTCTGACTGTGCTTTTCTTCTGAAAGCTGAGCTGGGTATATTAACCTCTACTCTTCCTGATATACCTCCAGGAACTTCACATCTGCTGCATATGGCACTTTAAACTGCATGGATTACACCAGCTATCATTGTTTCTGCTGGGAACTGCACTTCCAGGAGATGAATGGATGGATAAAAAGAGGGACAAAGAACCGAAAAGATGGAGATAAAGTTGAGGAGTGGGCAGAATATTAGGCTCCAGAAGGCGGCCCCTGTGATCTGAAGATGCGCCAGACTCTGCAGATCTGCTACTGAAGCGACGGGTTTATCTTAAATTTCTTTTTTTTTAGTTTCTCTAAAACAGACACGGTAAAGCTTGTCTTTGGCAAGGCACTGAGCTTGGGTTCTCTGGAATAAAGGCTTGATTTCAAGTTCATTCCACACTACAGCATGGCTCAATCATGGAGTCATGGTGCGCTCCGGTTGATCATGGAAGTCGGAAATTCTAAATGACTGGTCTGATACGTCTTCAGTAACGCCCCCCCTGAAGTTGGAATTCTTTTGAGCAACTTCAGCTGTCCGTGTGTTGTTTCCTGCCTGGTACTAGCTAACAAAACAAAGGTACACCATGTTGCTTTTCCAACTTGCAACTGGAATGCGATGAACTCGGGTGTGATGTCATTCCCAGCTCCAAGTTCGCAGGTAAATGGAACGCACCATTTGTTAGCACTCACGTTTTGACCAGACTGAAATATAACTCAACAGTTCTGGGATGGATTGTGTTCATGTCTCCCAGAGGATTAATTTTGATGATTCCCTCAGAAACAGTTCGGCTAAGGCCCCCCCCCCCCACACTTTGGCCTGGGGCGGTTTGCTCAAAGCATTACCAGAATGGCTTTAGACTGTTGGTCTCGTCGAATTTCAGCTTTCTGGCATCATTACTCTTTTTGTGTGGCAGGCTGGAGGAATGAGGGCTCTGTTTAGCAAGTGAGAGTCAAACAGACCGAGTGATAGAGCAGATTTCCCTCTTTAGACGGCCAAGATGGTCCTCTGTCATAGATTGGGTGTGAAGAGTTTGGCAGGTTGTCACGAGAATAAATAACGGCTGGAGACATTATTGTGTCTGACAGTTTTTAGAGGAAAGAGGAAAACAGCCAAGTAGTCAGACATTTTATGTATTAAAAGAACTGCTGCAGGGTTTTAGGATGGTTTATAACGACGATCTTTCTCTGTTGTATCCGTCTGTCTACATATGTCTTCCCTCTTTCCTGTTGACGACTGTTGGTTAAAATCCAGGAGGGACACGCTGCTTAGTCCTGCATGTCACCACAAGGAGTGATTGGGGAGAGGAAATTGATCTCAGAAATACCATCCCCCTCCAAAAGAACCAAGACAAATATTTGCCCATTTGCTTTTGAGAAAAAGTCACAAATCCCCCCTGTTGCTTCATGAATGCATAGCTTTGCTGAAGAGCACGGCTTAATGCAGTGTTAAGAGGGTGCACAGATCATCTTTGAGTGTGAAACTAAAGCTGGAAAATCGTATAAATGAGCTCACTCACTCAGAAAAAGGAGTCATTGCGCGACAGGGAAAGAGGCAAAATGAAGAAGATCATTCATGTGTCCGCTGTGAAAGAAAAGGCGAGCAGAGGAAGAGGGAGGCGAGGCATCTGCGTTAACAGTAATAGTGATGAGCCTGAAAGGATCCATTATTGCTGTGAGGGCAAACGAACGGGGCGGAGGGGATGGGATGGGAGGGGGGGAGGAGGAGAAAATCTACCATTATTACAGAGGGGGGAGGGGGTCCTGAAGAATACAGATGAGATCTCAAGACGAGACATAAATCACACTAGAGAGTGAAGACCAGGAAGAGGAAGAGCTCTGCAAATCCTTCCTCGTGATTCTAAAACAAGCAAGAATCAGATTACTGTGTTCTTCACACCACAGATCATATTTCTATTACCACTTTACAGAGATATTAATAAGCCTCCGTGCTCCGTGTGTTGAAAATACTAAATATGGCACCCATGCTCGGACACAGGGATCGTTTTTAGGCCTCTAAAAAGAAAGACGTTTTCCTTTAGATGGAACCAATGGAGTTAATTCAGTGTATAAGCGTTCAGTCTAGACGACGCCTCACAGTGCTGCACTGAGCACTCTGTGGGTGTAAGCCCTGACAGAAGCCTTTAAGTAGCTTGGCTCTGATATTAAAAAAATGTATTGTTTCAATGTGCTCTGATATCTTAAGAAGTAGCACGATTATTATTTTATAATTCCAGATGTGCTCGTGTCGTTTGCAAGGTGTTAAATGGAGAAAAGGCGTTGCTGCTGGTGTTCATCTTTCCACCTCAAATACATGTTGTGCAATATAAGACAGACATTTTGTTTGGGCTCAGGAAGAGCAAGTGTCCTATAGTAGCGTTTCTCAACTGGGGGGGTCGGGACCCAAAAGTGGGTTTACATGGGTCGCTAATTTGTGCCTGGAAAAAAATATAGTTTTAAAAAGTCTATGAAGCACTTTTTCAACATATTTGTTTAATTTTGTTCCGTCACATTTTGTACTTTCTGAGGTCCAAACTGCACGGTTTTTCATTGAACAAATCTTGATTGGTTGAAAAATATCGGAAATTGGAGTCGCGATTTTTCATGAATAATTTGGTGGTGGGTCCTGAGGCTGGACCAGTTGAAAGCCACTGACCTATAGGAACATGGTTGACTGCTTTTCTCTTACTTTTGAGCGTATAAACAGGCGGATGCACCAAGCCATGATCTGCAGCTGCCACAGAATCAGCAATTAAGTTTATTAATTATTTTTAATCACTCCCTTTTTGTATTTATAAAAAGTTATCTCTGGAAGCTTTACAAAGAGAGCAGGTCTGGAAGTTTAGCGAGACTCAACATAACCCGTTATGAGCCAGAACAGGGCAACATTTGGACACAGTGGCAAGGAGAGACGTTCTTTTAAGAGGCAGAAACCTCGAGCAGAACCAGACTTATGGATGGACTGCCATCTGCTGCGGCTGGACGAGACAAGATGGTGCAGAAACAAACAGAGTGACACACCCTCTTCCTCAGGTCAGGGTGCATGCTGGGAGTATGGATTAGCCTGTCATGTATAACTCATGCCTCAGCACTTTCCTGCTCCGTCACGGACAAATGAGGGGCGAGAGGGGAGGTGACGGTCAAACACAGGATGCTCTGTGCAGATGTGCTCACAAAGTCACAACCGTGCAGTTACAGAAAATGAAAAATTCATGTGTATCGAAGGCTGGGTTTAGAGTAGAGCCAACCTTTCGCATCAACTGGGCCGTTAAGTCAAAGTTAATATGCAGAGGGGATGCGAGCATTGACCCGTGTGTTGTTAAATTGAACTGTTTCGTTTACAGAGAACGACCCACACATCTGTGCATGTTGTTTGTTTGCAGGCGTGCAGGTACGAGCGCATATTTCACACACTTTATTTTGTGCACGCAGCTGTTCTCATGGCTGCTACTCTCCCCCCCCCCCCCCCGCTTCTCTCTCCAAGGGTGTAAAAGGCGTACATCTAACCCTACACACTGCACGTTTAGACTGTTTAGAGACCAAAAACAATTCATTTCAACTCTATAAAGCAATCAAGTTATAACCAGCCTCTCAAAAGGCGGGCTTAAAAAAAACTGTTGTGATCAAGACTTGTGATTGGTCACCAGAGAATAAAGATGGTTTGAACATGCACAACAATGCTGCTGACATTCAGTCTGCTCTTCACAGTGAGTGTCTTTGTTCAGTATTGATTCAAGCAGAAAGTGAAACAAAGGATGCAAATGTTCACGTTCTTTCAGCAGCACGTAGCAAAAGTAACAGACCGCCCGAGGTCTCTAGTTTCTCTTGACGCACAGACTCAGGGCAGTGATCTTCAGGTTTTGATGATGTATCAGAGACTAAATGAATCTGATCTTTAATTCTAACATTTTTCAGCAACTGTATCAGCCATCTTGACAGCATTAAGTACAGCTCCTTGTGACTAAAAGGAAAAGTCTGACACTTTACTTCCTGGCAGGGAAATGTTAGAGAGAGCCAGGTTAGTGTGTTCCTCTGTTTCTGCTCTTTAAGCTAAGCTACGCTAACTAGCTGTTGGCTGCAGCTTCACATTTAGGGAGCACATACTGTATGTGAGGGTGGTTTCAATCTTCTCCTCACCAGAACAGAAAAAAAAACCTGATTAACCGTCAAGTCTGTAAAACATGAACATCAGAAGGGTTTCTGAGTTTAAAGCAAAGAGCTCATTTGTCTGTATCTGATAAATACATTTAATGAAAGTCAATACAAAGTGACATTAATGTACATGTTTCTATATTTATTTATTTTGTTTTATTTTATGTGTTTTCTCTGTTGTGTCTTGGGATATAAAGGTAAATATTTCATGTGATCCTGATTTCACTCAGTGTAACTAAGTTAAATGTTATGGTATTATTTTGGTTGATAAAAACGTGTAAGTATGACTGATGAAGGCAATAAAAATAATTATAAAAAAAAAAAAAAAGAAAGTCAATACAATAAATGTTACTTTACAAATTGTCGATTGAGGTTCTAATTATTTTTCAAGAGCTCGATTTAAGATTAATTTGAGTGTCGATAAACTGCAGCTATGAGACTCTAAATCTGTTTTATTACATTTGTTCTTCCTGCGTAAAGTTTTGCCAGGTTTCTCACTTTATGAAAATGTCTGCCAATTAAAACTCAACATTTTCTATGTTTTCTCCGCTCCTATAAGATGTTGGTGCCCCAGCTGGGAGGAAACAAGACTTCCCCGGTGCCAGGATGATGGATAACCCAGATGAGCCACTGCGGCGCCTCCCCTACACCTTCAGCGTGATGAGAAATAGAGACGAAGAGGAGAAGGAGCGATACAGGTGAGAGAGAGAGAGAGGGGAAGGAAACAGAGTGGCTCTAACAGCAACAGGAGGGAGGGAGAGAGGGAAGAAAGACGTTTTAATCGGAGGAGCTCAGCTGTGTTGTCACCCTGGAGATCCGTTTGTCTTTGTGCTCACCAGGAAGCTGTTTGTTTCTGGTTTGTTTTTTTTTTTGTTTTTTTTTACACACACACACAAAAATGTATCTCACAGTATGAGGAGCAAACCCCCTCCCTCAGATGCCCCCGTTTCTCTCCAGCACTCTTATCACCTCACACAGTTTTCTCTTTCCCTCTCTGTCTGTCGTTCAGAGCTAAAATAAGCACAGCAGTTACCGGTGCAGAAAGCTAATCACACACACACACACACACACACACACACGCAGTTGTTATAATGCCCTCTGCATCGTGAGACCCTGCAGTGGTCATGACGCCTCATTAAACAGCCTGTGTTACGGCGTGGGTATCACTTCCCGCCAGGAGGATTTGGCTCATTGTCTAATGCTGCCCTCATTAAATTATATTCACTTTTTGAGCACTAAGCGGCTTTAGATTGACCTGTAGTGGTGGAGCGAGGAGCGCGTGGAGAGCGTGGAGGAGAAGGGAAACCTTCCTCTGCCTGTATCTGCTTTCCTCTTTCAAGTCAAGTTTCTCAATATTTGCCTTTTTTCTTTCTCTCATTGGAGGATGAAGCGATGGCGTGTATTAGAAGTGGTCACTTAGACCGTCTTTTCTTACAAGACGAGAGCGTTTCTTGACAAAGGTGCTGACAGGGGGAAAAGTGCAACAACATAGCACCATAAGTAATCACTTCTCGAGGTGTTTGTGTTTGTTAATGTTTGGAGATTGTTTTTAACAGAGGTGTTTAAAAAAGCCTTTTGAATGCCTATGTGCTGTTCTTCATGTTTGACACAATAGCTGTTGCATCCTTCCTGATTTAAAAAAAAAAAAAAATCACAGCTAGGGCGCTGAAGGCCTAGCAACCTCGGCACTTTGCTGCATGTCATCCCCCCCCCCCCCCACACTCTCTCCCCTCCTAACATTTCCTGTCTCTCGTCAGCTGTCCTAACTATAAAGGCAAAAAGTCCAGAAAAACAACTCAAAAAATATATATATAATTCACAGCTAAATCTGCACCAAAATAATCTGAGGGTAGCTGATAGCCAGCTAGAGCTTCATCCTCCTCGACTTCTTTGTCTTATCCATTGTGATAGATTCAGACTTTTGCGATGTGTGTGTTTTGCTCATATTGGGATAACGAGGAAATTGAGATTTATTGTGCATCCCCAGTTTAATTAAATCAAAGTAAACTCAGAGTTATTTGTTATTAAAAGAAAAACGAGCCAAACATAATATATTTTACATAAACACAAATCAGTACGCCGTGAAGCTGCCACTTATCAAAACATTTTGTGTTGCATTGTCTAGATTTGATATGTCTTCACATTCGAGACGATGGTTTCATCCAAATTGTGTCGATTTCATTTTATTCACTCAGTCAGCCTCAGTCTGAATCCTGCAGCTGATTGAAAATATCATGGAAATGTTTGTAGTTTTTTGGGAGTTACTCAGCGGTTGTTTTATTAAAATGAAGTCAAAGTTTGATGCTTGGAGGAACTATCATTGTGTTTATGGTTTAGATCAGCTGACTGCACTCTTTAGAGCAACAACACGTGATGAATCATATTTCATCTGTGAGGAAAGATATTCAATTAGACGAGAGTCTCATGTCTTCATCTGCAGTATCTCTCTGCACTGTATTTCTTCACACATTATCGGTGGATGTATTGATCGCCAGATTGACTCATTATTGGTTTATCGCTTCCACTGAAGGACAGAGGGAGAGAGAGAGAGAGAGAGAGAGAGAGAGAGATGGTGGAGAGGAGGAGGAGTCCCAAGTGCACAAAGAGATTGGTGATAGCAGATGTTGTATTTCCTTAACATCCGTTTGAGTTTGTCAAAGCTCAAACTGAGCTGCTGAATTTGAATAATGGATTTTAAGTAATTAAAAGGTGTGCAGACTTCTTCTGTTAGCCTTTTTTAAACACACCCTGATTACTGAAATCAGACTGAGAAGATTAAGATTCAAGTCAAAACGATCAACATTTGATTTAATATCAATCAATGAATATGTAAAACTGTTGATGTTTAAATACGCTTTGATTAGGAAACTCACTTACAACCAATCATATTTATTCTCCTACTGTTTCTTCACTTTGCTTTACGACCTCTCTGACTGCACACACACACACACACACACACACACACTTTATTATGTAGTAAATGAAAGAGGTGACAGCTGGCCTTTAGAGACAGCAGAGTGAGTGATCACAGCACACACACATACACACGCAGCAGATAAGAGTATTGATTGGTGTAATTGTTTCATGCGTACAGGAACATGTGGCTCCGGCTAGCTTTCATCTTTTACCCCAACAGACTTTAATAAATTCTGATTACGCTTTCATTTTCTAAAAAGATTACTTAAGGAAGTCTTAAAGTGTTTCCTTTTTTAATCTCCCCCCTCCCTTACTTTCCTTCTCTCTTCCTCTCTTGATTTAAAGATGTGATTCTCATTTGAGTTGATCTATTGCTGAGCTGAAGAGAGACAATATTTAAATTATGTGATTCCATCCTCACCAAGACATTTCAGCTCGTGGACACCGATTGAAAATGATGTTTTTGGGCTCATAAAGACGAAGAAGCAGCAGTTCTATGCACACCCCACCCTCACACCTTTAATGGACATTACTAGTCCTGATTGTGGTGCTTACGTTTACTTTGAATACAAGTCCATGTCAAGCTGATGTTCCAACAGTTAGCCTTCCCATTATCCCTCATGAACACTGTGTTATCAGATATTGTGCCTCAAATGACCGTCTCCACACTACCTCTGCTAAAGAGTTAAGATAGCTGCTTATAGCCTGGGAAGCTTATTGCAAGCCCCACCCACCCACACACACACACACACACACACACACACACACACACACACACACATTCAGACAGATTTCCATCCAGTCATATTCGTCCGGCCACTCACAATTCTTCATCTAAACATCAAAGAGAGTCGCTGCTAACGAGTACGCTATTGCTTCACTTTCAACCAGACTTGATGAAAGTTCAATGTTTCATTCAAACGGTGAGTTTTGCCTCCTAAATCTTGTCATTTCAACCAAATATTTATTTTGTGAAACTAGCTAGTGAGCATAGCTACCTCCCCTCAACATCACTGACAAAGTAAGGCACAACCGCTGGAGTTTTGAATAAAACAACAATGCTCAGCAACAATAAATAATTTTAAAATTTCAAACAAATATTGATTACTTGTTTTTGATTAGAATTAAGAGTTTAGTAAATGTTTATTAGTTTAATTATGTAAATATAAAAACCACCGCGCAACTGACATCAACATCAGATTTAACTGTTGCTAAATCTGTATTGGATTTGTGACATCACATTTTTTCCACTAAGCCCCGCCCACTTGAATTAGTCACAAAGAGCACAGACAAAAAAAAGACAAAGTTTTCTAATAAATGACTAAAACTGATCTAACTTTGGTTTAAAAAAAAAGCAAACAGTGTTTATAGGATGTGTTTGCAGAACGGCATCACTCATTTTTAAGACGCTGACGGGATGAACACGTTTTCGGCGCCTTTCAGTGACATCATCCCTCTGCTGTGATCCACGTCACACTGTGAACATGATCACACACTCCTAACTGTCATGACATCCTGTGTATACAACACACACACAGAGACATGAAACATCGCAACAAACGACAGAGACATATGTGGTGCCCCTCTATCTGGACTGCACGTTGGTACCCAGGTGTTGCCCCCCCCACCCCCCCCCCCCCCACCCCCAGGGCAGCCCCCCCTCCGGGCCCATTCAGTTTGCATGGATATAATCATTAGCATTGTCCTGGGGCAGCGGTGCCTGACCCCCTCTAAACCATCGCAGCCCTGCGGCAATAATGGGAATGCTAAATTGCAACTGTGTGTGCAGTGGATTACCAGGCCAGAGGGCACAATGTCAGAAAGAAAGAGACAATGGGGGGGCAATTTACTGGCTTAACTAACACCTGCTTTTTATACCAGCCGGGAGGTGCAGGTTAACTGGGGATAAAAGGGTGCAAGAAATTACAGTGCAGCAGGAATGTGCGCAAAAATGTGGCATTTTTGTGCTCCATCTCATCACTCGCCTCTTCAAGAGAATAAATAGTTTGACGTGACACTACAGGCCGATTGATTTTGTCCAATTAGAAGCTTAAGCCGAGGAAATGAGCCTTGCCGACAGCGAGTTTACTGCAGAAAGTGTATCAGCAGTTTTCTTCTCCTTTCATGCAATCGATAGCCCTGTGATGCAATGCCTTCCCCATCCCTCCCTCTCCTCCCTTCTTTCCTGAGACCAAGAGATGCTGCTCAGAGAGGAAGCAAGTGTGGGGGGAAGGAGACGTAGAGGAGGGTGGAGGAAAAGGAAAGCGGAGAGACAAGCTGCATATTTGATGAATTGCCTGAAGACGCTCTAGAGCTGGCTAGTTGTACACTTTCTCTCCCCTTTCATGTCGCTTTTCAAGGCTTTTGTTGCGCTAATTGCTTTAAGTGTGTAGTGAGATTTTTCAAGCCACATCCTTTTTTTTTAAAAACGTATTTAACTGAAATCAAAAGTAGTGGCCGAGCATTGCCTGCAGACAAACAAGACAACAGATATTGTTCTAATTAGAGACACTACAGTGAAAACAACATCCCTCCCTCTTCTTACCTGTGGGTGTCATGTAATAGGCCTCTATGTCAGCCATGTCCGTGTTCAGAGCACAGTCCAGATAACTCTGGATAACCGTCCTGCTGTAGTAGTAGCGCGCGCCCACCAGAAACAGAGGCGCACAGCAGGTCAGCGTGACGGATTTGGTCACGTAAAAGCACATTACTATGGAGAAATGGAAGAAAAATAAACGACACCTGTCAGAAGAGAGAATCACATGTTTGATTTTTGGCAGACATTGACCCCAAACAGACACAAGTGAAACAATTGCACCAATTTAGTGAGAATGTTACATTTCATCAAGGGGAGATCAGTATGAGTTTCACACTTGGCAGTAAAGTTACATCATCAGACTGTGAAGTAAGACACACAGAAGCTGCAGGGAGAAACATTTCAGTGTACAGCTTTGGGTTGTGCATGTTGGAAGTGAACTCATTGAAACCAGTACTGGAGTAATTAGTCGAATGTGACGCTGGGGGGCGCAAATGGGGGACACAAACAGGCAAGGCTTTAGGGATGCTGCATAGCATGTTGTTGCGTGGCATGCAATAACCAGGAGTCAGTTTAGACAGAATGATTTCAGTCATCTCCATCGATGAGACGCATACAGACGACAGTGAGGATAAAATCTTCTTGTGGGATTTTAAGGGCATGACTGTCATGTTTTGAGAACTTTCCGAGTATAATAAACGTAAAATGCTCATTTAGTCACGCAGAAACTTTTAGCTCTGAAGTACATAGAGGTTTGTATGACGTGAACTTGGCGTCGAGGCTTCAATCTGCGCCGCCAAACATCAACAAAAGCCAAACGAGCTCGGTGCATAAGTGGCGCATAAACTGCTGTGCAGAGGCGAGGGAAAGGTGGGGGGAGAGAGAGAGATTGTGTGTTGGGTTGTGTGCGGGGGATTTTTTTTTTTTTTTTTTTTTTTTTTTTTATCTAGTACGTGCGCGCACCCTGTGGGCAATTCCTCATATTCATTCACTCATTCATTCACGACACACCGGCATGTCATCACTTCAGCAGCAGGCCCCGCCGGTTCCACACGTGCACCATGCGCCCGGCCATGCCTTTTGTTGCATGATGAGCAACATGCCGGTAAGTGCCGGCGGAGAGGAGCTCAGTGTGCCGCTGCAGAGTCATTCAACCCGGCTGTTAGACGGAGAGTGCAGGGGAGACGTTTGAATCGTGTGGGATTTTAGACAAGTACCTCAAATGAAATCACATGAGTAGGCAAACATCAAGGGGAAAGCAGAATCTGAAAGTGATACCTCCTTCATGCATTATTAATGAAAGGCATTACGCAGAAGTTTTCTCCAGCATTAAAAGTGGCTCTGAGGCCAAGATGATGTTGTGTAATGATGGTACCTACCTGTCAGAAGAGCATATAAAAACTGAGTCTTGGGCTGCTGTCTGAGCCCCCTGAACGCAGTGTTGGGTATCCTCTCCATAATGCCCTCGTAAAAAATGCGCCGCACCTCCTCCTGGTCCCCGCGCTCGAACTCGCGGATAAACACCGCGTCTTTCCCCACATCCCGGGCCTCGGCCGCGTTCACAGCCGCGCTGGACGGAGGGGAGCTCCACATGATCGACTCTTTTTTGGTCCCAGGTATAGCGTCGTGCTCGTCCGCAACAATTTTAGTCTCGCAAACCATTTTGGGAGACGAACAATGCATGCACCTGGCCGCGGAAAAAACAACCACAGTTCGGAAGAAGAAAAAAAAAACGGGGGGGTGGGGGGGGAGGAAGAATGGAAGTGAAAAAATGGATGATGCGTGAGGTTTTTGTTTTAAAAACAGAGAAACGATGGAAGGGGAGGAGACGAAGGGGGATGTTCTGCTGCAACCCTGAGCGTTTCTGACGACCAAGACTTGCCGGCGTGATTGGAGCGGTATTTATAAACGCGCGGGGCGGGTAGATTCAGGTTCAGGGGTTGGGGTGGTCCTCCCGCTGCACAGATTGGTGGAGGCGCTGCGCCGTTAAACGCTGATGGATGGACGTGGGGTGGGGGGTGGTGGGGGGGGGGGGGAGGGAGGGAGAGAGACAGACTTAGGTCCTCTCTCTGCATCTCATCAGGCTTGTGCGTGTGTGTGTGTGTGTGTGTGTGCGCCGGAGACGTGTGTATTTCTTGATTATCATGTGGACCCATGAGGAGGGGGGTGTGATGGTGAGATTGCGTAGCGAGGTTGTTTCTGGAAGGTTTTTTTTTTCTTCTTCTTCTTCATTATGTCTTTGAATGAGGAGGATCCCCGGTTTTGTTGAGATACCTTGGCTGTAAAGGACGCGATATGCAGCACTAGAGCGCAAAGGTAAAGCGGGGGCGATGCGTCAAAACAAGAGGAAATCCCTTATGCAGTAACAGGGCGATCTTAAAGAGAAACACCGGCGATTGAATGAATGTAAATTATCGAAGTTGTTTCGCACTTGGCTTGATTCGAGGTGTTGCTTTGGTGACTGTCAGAGTCTCCTGAATGCGTCATATCGGCGAATTTATTTCTGTTGCGCATTTGAAAAGGCCGGACCGAGAATGTGTTGCTGAACAGAAAAGATCCACACACACACACACACACACACACACACCCTGTCTACATTTCGCTGTTAAATTGGACACTATGAACGCCTCATATCCGGCTGATATTCGCCCTCCTGTGTGCGCACTGGCTGCAGGCTGGCAGTGGGCTGAGTGCAGCCTCCTCCTGTCTGCTGACTGACAGCTCTGCTGCACTGCAGTGATTCCTCCACGGCTTTCCCCCTCCGCTGCTCCTGCCATCTATCACTCCTGTAAAACACGGTGATATTATCTCTTTTTCTGAAATCCCCCTGAATCCCTCACATTAACTCAGGCTGTCGGCGACTTGCACCGTGCACCAAGCGGCGACACTGCGACGATAACGCCGGCTTTACGCACGACGTGTGATGGGGATGCTGGTGGTGGACCAGTCTCTTTGTTGTCCCACGACACTCCCTATGATTAACAGAGACTATTATTATAGAGTTAAAAAAGTATATGGACCGAAGTGCTGTCATGTCATATGTGAAAGCTTCATGATTTATGTCCATATAATGTATTACATGTTCATAAAAAAGACTTTACAGCACAGTCATAGCGCCCCAATATCTCCACTGAAATGATGGTGTAAAGTTTTCCTTCTGCTTTCAGGGAAAAGAGCTTTTGGCTGCAACTCTGAAAATGTCTTAAATCTCGGTGTCATCGTCGAATACGTTTAGCAGAACTAGTTTGAACTGGATCATCAGAGGCAACCTGCTATTGATAAGGCTGCATCCACCCCCTCCTCCTCCTCCTCCTCCTCCTCCTTAAGCTATCTCCCTCCCCCTCCTCCCACGAAAGAGCCGCCGGTGGGAGGAGGAGGAGGAGGAGGAGGTGGTGGTGGTAGGGGAGGAGGGTGGCAGGCAGATAACCTGCAGAGTCAAAAAAAAAAAAAATGTCCTCACACACTCTGCTCAGCTACATAGAAACTGCGGTGGAGAGATTGTTGTCCGCGCATCACCCGCTGCTGCTCTGCTGCGGTTCTCACCATGCCGACCGGGCGGAGGATGCTCTGAGCATGCGCGGTGTCGTCTCCTGGCGGACTCCAGGCATTGCTGCTTTCAAGTGCTGTCGGTTATGTGGCATCAAATCGCAATCGAGTTGTAACAAAAATTATAATAATTTCATACTTGTAAATTTAAAGCTCTATTAAGCAATATTTTAAAAACAAACACAAACAATAAACTGTTAAAATCTGACAATACTATAATGTAAATGTTTTTAACCGCAGTAGTAGGACTGCACAACTTTTTTTTTTTTTTTTTTTTAAATAATACAAACTCCAAAGAATCATTAATTATATTGGCTGCTTTCTATTTGCTCGAACATTTCCAGATAATCTCAAAAGGCCCGTTTTCATTTTTTACAAATAGATGGTTATTTGGGGCTGGTTAGGGCGGTTGGCTCATGCACCCCATGTACACAGCGTTGTAGTCCCTGAAGGGGGCGGCCTGGATCTGACTCCTCACTCTCCACTCTTACTCTTTAGTTTTCTTCTCCATCCACTTTCCTCTCTCCCAATATAAGGGCATTAAAAACACACAAAATATTTAAAGATCCAACACAAACAGAAGGCGTCTGTGGAGATGGATAGATATGAATGAGAATCTTAAACAGGTCCTAGTGTGGCTGAAGAACTTTGAACTGTGTACTGATTATACAAAGCAAACTGCAAAGAAAGATAAACAACAACAAATAAATATGAACAACCACAAAGAAAGCTGAAGTCACTTTGCTGGTGTTTTTTTCACTTTCTCTCTTTTTCTGAAAGTTTACAAACCAATCAATTGCAAACAGAATCTTCAGATATATTCATTATGAAAATAAGCATTTGTCTCCGTCCTGTATCTCAACCAACTAAAGCAGCTTAACTCTGCTTTAACACGTTATTATAATATTTAAATTAGTCACAAAGACAGATTTCTGCATATACTCATTTTAATACTCAATAAAACTTGCATATTCTTATTTCCGTGCTGAAGTTTTACTTCTAATGAAATATTTTGATTATGAATATCTTTTCCATCTCTCCCTACAAAGTACAGACCCGTTAAAAATCAGCACACACCCAGACCCACATATTGTTCCAGTAGTCTTCACTGTGACCTTTGACACTCTTGAGTCCCCCTGCAGCTGAGGAAACCCCCTCTAAAGGTCACGTCTGGCCCCTCTGCCGCGACCTCTGCCCTCTGCTCTCTGCTCAGAGACCGGGCAGACAGGCTAAACTCCAACTAGAGAAGTGTGAGAATACAGAAAGTTTTCCAAAGAAGAGCACCTTATATTTTATCAGCAGCCATCGAAGCTTGTTTGGGAAACATTTGAACATCAAATAAACTCAAAGTTCAAAAAGGCAAGGACCTTTTTAAAGACCCCAACACTAGCCTTTCAGAGCATCCCCACCCCCACATCCTATGACCCCGCATCATGTTCGCTCTAGCTCGACACTGACTCCTCTGCACAAATACGAATACAAAAACATACAGAACAAAAAATACATTTTAGAATTCATTATGCATTTTCAGCCGAGTTTATGGACTTTAGAAGTTTTTTATATTTTTAAATCTTGATATTATTGTTATATCTCTTCAATCATATGTAAACAAGTGCAGAGCAAAGTAGTGAGTTCAGTATTTATTAGGCTTTACATTTTTATTTACATGCCAGGCTCCTGCAGTTTGTATGCTAATTTTCAGCTGTGGCAGAAATAAGAAATAAAAGTCTTTAGCTGTGTGTGTGTGTGTGTGTGGGGGTGTGTGTGTGTGTGTGTGTGTGTGTGTGTGTGTGTGTGTGTGTGTGTGTGTGTGTGTGTGTGTGTGTGTGTGTGTGTGTGTGTGTGTATATATATATAGTGTGTATGTGTGAGTTCTGACTCACTACCAGAGGCATGTCTCCCTCTTGTGGTCACAGGTCAGAGGCACAAAGCACCACTGGAGTTACAATAGACCTCTGTAAATAAATAAGGTGTCTAAACTGTGTGTGATGTTTCACCTTAAGTGTTTTAATCTCCAGCTAGTTTTTGATTAGCTTCATTCTGCTCTGAGAAATATATCATCCTCTTTTTTTTCTAAGATTATTTTAGGACTTTTCTTTTGCCGTTTTTATTGATCAGACAGCTGGAGAGAGACAGCACAGTTTGTTTGTTTGCTATTCAAAATCAACAAAGCCAAATACAGGAAGCAAAGTACCAGTTGCATGAAATGCTGGTTAACTTGTTCTTGGGGCCACATGGTGTTAAGAGAGATCTCCAAGATCAAAGCAAATTAGTGCTTTATTTTCTTTCATGAAGCTCTCCTTAATACGTCCATTAAAGCTTTCCACACTTCTTTCTGGAGATACCTGCTCAAAGTGAAATAATGAAAGAACAGACATTCAAGGTGTGGGAGGGAAAGATCACTGCGTTCACTACAACAAATCTGTCTCATTCTCAGTGTTATATATTTTTGAATCATTAGATTGTTAAAATAGTTCTGTTATTACTGAGACACGATTATGTAACACCTGATCAGCAACAAGTAATGTAAGTGAACGGTCACTTTTTTGTCAGAGGCCTTGGAGGAGTGTTTAACTGACTCTGATAACAGGTTCTGTATTCCTAACACAACAAACACAGACCAGATAAACTCAAGAATAAATATTTATTTCCGCTTTCTGAGTGACAAATCCGCCCATTTTCCAGACCCTCAGGGCCCCCGAAGAGAACGGACAGTTAGTAAACAAATATCTGGAAAGAAAAGCTAGTTTTTCGGCGTCTATGATTCATTAACCTTGTTACGTTTAAAATATCATTTACGACAGATGAACATTTCTCTTAAAAATTATGAAGTAGGCGAGTTTGTTTGTACAAACAGAATAAAAACAAAAAAGTTTTTAACAAATTCTGGCTTCTGAGTTAAAAAAAACTGTTGGAGGCGCTTCCTGTTTTTGGCAAACACAGAGCTATAACTTTTAGTGTCAACTAAACTATTAAAATAAACATATTATAGTGTGTGATTTAGATTTTTTTTTCATATATAAGCTTTATAAAAAGGAACATTTTAACCCATACTCTTAAAAGCACAGAGTGTGTCTGCCTCCCGGACCCTGAAGGGTAGATGATGATTCCAAAGGAGCTCTACCTCCCATACTACATTTAGAGACTGTACCACGAGCATCCCTGATAATCAAAGGCTCTACCTCCCATATTACATTTAGAGACTGTACCACGAGCAGCCCTGATAATCAAAGGCTCTACCTCCCATATTACATTTAGAGACTGTACCACGAGCAGCCCTGATAATCAAAGGCTCTACCTCCCATACTACATTTAGAGACTGTACCACGAGCAGCCCTGATAATCAAAGGCTCTACCTCCCATACTACATTTAGAGACTGTACCACGAGCAGCCCTGATAATCAAAGGCTCTACCTCCCATACTACATTTAGAGACTGTACCACGAGCAGGCCTGACAATCAAAGGCTCTACCTCCCATACTACATTGAGAGACTGTACCACGAGCATCCCTGATAATCAAAGGCTCTACCTCGCATATTACATTTAGAGACTGTACCACGAGCAGCCCTGATAATCAAAGGCTCTACCTCCCATACTACATTTAGAGACTGTACCACGAGCAGCCCTGATAATGTGTTCTCGATACAGACTACAGTTTAAATCAACCCATGGTACTAACATTAGCTTATTAAGTTACCTAGCTTCAGCTGATAAAGTCTGCCAATGAAAGATGTCATTTGTACGGTTAAAAGAAACAGTCATCAGCTCTGAATGAGAAGCCTGACCTGAGCTGCTTTCCTAGCTAACCCGTCCATCTGCAGACTCGCTCTGTGCCTGAAGGAAAATGAGCTACATGTAGCAAAAAACAAATATTTGACAACAGTAAACAAATAGTTTGCAACTGTCTTAAATTTAAAAAAAACGGTCTGATGAATGTAAAATCCGCTTTGTTACAGTATCTGAGCTTTATAAGACTCTGCTAACTTCCCGGCTAACACAGCTGTTGTTATCCTCTTATCCACTTCTGAGTAAAACTGTTTGTTACGTGGTGATTTTTTATCGATGTAGTAAGCCAGACCATTGCTAAAGTATTGATAATTGATCTAAACATCTCGGCCAGTGTTCAGGTGGTGTTGTTTAATCATAGCACTAACTGCAAAAGAACAGGTTAACCCATATATATATACATATATATACATATATATACATATGTATACATATATATATATATATATATATATATATATATATATATATATATATATATATAGGCTATTTAATAACACGAGAAATGTAAAGATGTGTGCAGCAGGCACTTTGTTTTGAAAGATGTGTGGTCTAAATATTTAGCTATGAACAAGAAGAGAACAGTGCATTTCTGAATCATGTTAGATTGTAAAGCTAAATTTGCTATTTTTCTGTCTCTTTTTTTCTGAGTACATCACAGCAGATTACACAGACAACAAGCTCCAGTATCCTAACAAGTGTTCCAAGGTTCCATGATGAGGTTGGGTGGCAGACAGAATCCCCACAAGTCTCAGAGGCCACACAGACATACCTACCTCCAAAGGGGTCACACACAGTTGGCCTGGGGTACACTAAGGGTACAAGCAAAGGTACACACACACACCTAAAAAAATTGTCCAACTGCTGAAATCTGATTTCATTACATGATTGCTGATTTTAGCTTTTTGTATTGTAGCTTGTTGCTGTCTGTGATGCATAACAACAAACATGCTGAACGTAATAAAGCAACAACCTCTACAGGATAGCTGGTCTATAAGGTGGCATTCCTCAAATCCCCCCAAAAAAAGACACAACATACAGTGAGTTACAAATTCTTTTATTTTTTTAAACCGGACGGAATCACAGAGTTTTACAATGAAAATATAATCAACTGTGTACAGAATATCGTGGGATTTGTTATTTGAGGAGTTTTACACGCGTATGGTGTACCTGCTGCTCCTCTTCTGTTTGCATGTTGCAGGCAGGAGCTGACACACACACACACATACACACACACACACACACACACACACACACACACACACACATACACACACACACACACACACACACACACACACACACACACACACACACACACACACACACACACACCGGAATGCCAGCCATGGCACATCTACTGGTATTTACTCTTAGCGTAACACAGTTCGTGATCTGTATGGACTTTAATATCTACGGTCGATATGGATCAAGTCTTTATGCCCGGGAGGGTAGATACATAATCCAGTCAAACGGCCGTTTCCACTTTTCCCCGTTCTCTCTCAGCTTGTCTGCATACTGTATTTATCAACAATCAGCACCTTAGGCTGTTATCTCACAGCCTGCTGTAGTCTGGGAACGTCTTCACACACACTGAAAAAAAGCCAAAAGTCAAACAGCCAATAGCTACTCTCCTTACTGAGGAGTTGGTAACACGCACTTCATCTCATGGTCAGTGTGACCGTGCCCTGAGGTCACACTGACCATTAATGCCTTGGAGCATCGATTTCTCACAGAGCAGCACAAATATTTGTACACTTTTCATTGGACTAGCTTTTGTTTTGAGTCACAGTCACTAAACAAACATGTTTATCTTAAAAGCGCATATATTTCAAGTTTGTCTCTTGGAAAGCCAGAATACCTCTGAACCGACTTAAAGTTCCTCGTACTGGGAGTCACTGGAAACTGTTGGTGAGTGCGATATCTTTATGTGACTCTTTGCTCAACATTTATACTTGGTAAAAACACGCAGCACTTGGCATGTCTTTTTGTTCATTTCATTTTTATTTCTTTCAGAACATGAGGATCCAAATCGCGCTTCTGGTCGCTGCTTTTGTGGCTGTAACCAGTGCAGCACCGACAACAATGCCCAATACAACTACAACAGCCCAAGGTAAGAACATGAATTTGAAAAAAAAATGATGTAGGATGTGTCTGACGTTATATTTGATTTTTGTTTTAAGTAAAACTCTTTTTGTATATTTCAGGTTTTTAACTATTCTATAAGATTTTATTTCGAAGTAAAAACACTTGAATTCTTTGTCTGAACTGAAATCCCTTAATGTTTGATCATGAATTTATCCACAACAGCTATTCATTCAACCCAGCATGACGTAATGGTTTCTGATGTGCCGAAGCCTGATGCTGATGCTGCTGTTGAAAAGCTAGAGCCGAGGGCTCTCGCTGTGGAAGATGAGGACCTTGAGCAGGACACTGTGGAAGATGAGGGCGTCGAGCAGGACGCTGTGGAAGATGAGGGCGTCGAGCAGGACGCTGTGGAAGATGAGGGCGTCGAGCAGGACGCTGTGGAAGATGAGGGCGTCGAGCAGGACGCTGTGGAAGATGAGAGCGTCGAGCAGGACGCTGTGGAAGATGAGAGCACCGAGCAGGACGCCGTGGAAGATGAGAGCGTCGAGCAGGACGCCATGGAAGATGAGAGCGTCGAGCAGGACGCTTCGGACGATGAGAACCTCGTGCAGGACGCTTCGGACGATGAGAACCTCGTGCAGGACGCTTTGGACGATGAGAACCTCGTGCAGTGGGCTTCCGACACTGGGAGCCTCATGCGGGCCGCTTCGGACAATGAGAACCTCATGCAGGACGCTTCGGACACTGAGAGCCTCGTGCGGGCCGCTTCGGACAATGAGAACCTCATGCAGGACGCTTCGGACACTGAGAGCCTCGTGCGGGACGCTTCGGACACTGAGAGCCTCGTGCGGGACGCTTCGGACACTGGGAGCCTCGTGGGGGACGCTTCGGACACTGGGAGCCTCGTGCGGGACGCTTCGGACACTGGGAGCCTCGTGCGGGACGCTTCGGTAAATGAGAGCCTCGTGCGGAACGCTTCGGACACTGCGAGCCACGTTCGGGACGCTTCCAACACTGAGAGCCTAGTGCGGGACACTTCGGACACTGCGAGCCTCGTGCGGGACGCTTCCAACACTGAGAGCCTAGTGCGGGAAGCTTCCAACACTGCGAGCCTCGTGCGGGACGCTTCGGACACTGCGAGCCAAGTGCGGGACGCTTCGGACACTGCGAGCCTAGTGCGGGACGCTTCGGACACTGCCAGCCATGTGCGGGACGCTTCGGACACTGCAAGCCTTGTGCGGGACGCTTCGGTAAATGAGAGCCTCGTGCGGGATTCTTTGGATAATTAGAGGCCTATGTAGGACGCCTTCTAAAATGATTATTATCCATGTAAGCCATATAACAGAAGATATACTGACATTTTCGCTGATAAAAATAAGCAAAATTTCCCACAACATCCTTCCTGTATTCCACAATCATGCACAACTTTCCCCTGTACTCCTTGAAGAATATTTCTTTAATCAAAGCAGCGTCTGTAGATTCATTATGTTGTATTAAAAAATACTTTGCTTACATGTTTGTCTTGTCATGTCTCTTTATTCTCGTGTCTCCATATCTGCTCTTCCTCTGGTAGTTCTCAACCTTTCACCTGACCTTCAGCTCCAGTATTTATCATGACCGCCACACTATGTATACTTATGGTAATGAGACAACACGGAATAACATTTTTAGATTTTCTTTACATTGACTGTTTTCTGATTACCAGAATTTTGCATTTTCATGAAATCAATTGTAAAATATGTTGTGTAAAACTCAAGTAATTCTCTTTAGACATGTCTATAATTTGAGTTTAAGATATTTATGATTTCATTCTACAATAACATTTTGCTTCTAACCCCTTAAATCTGCAAAGTTTGGATTTCTAAGGGCTAGTAGTGATGCTATCCAGGTAGCTTTTTATTATTTTCATTGTCCACGAGGGGAAATTTGGTTTGCAGCCAGGTGAAAACAATTTTAAAAACATTTAGAAACACAGCCACATAGACTCAGACACTATAGAAACAACATACACCGCACAAGACAGTCACCTTCTGCCACGCAACAAGAGCGGCACCCTTTCCTCAGAATGTATTTGTTGTCAACATTTAAATAAGTTTGCCATAATGAGCAAACATACTGAGTCAACCCTCGGGGGTATATTAACAAAAACTTGTCTCTCTCCGGAGCCATTTGGGAAAGAAACGACTTTCAGTGTCACTGTTGATGATATGGTTGCCAGTTTGAAACATTTCATGAATACTTGCTTCACTGTTATTGTGAAATCAAACTGTACTGAAGTTTATGTTAACACACGCAGTTTATGGCAGAATTTAAAACATTGATTTGGTTACTTAACAGAAACTATTCAAATTGCCTTGGCAACCGGCTTGTGTGCATCTGTATTCACTATGTCGCCTGCAGTTGCTCTATATGCCTAAATGATCATTTCAAACATCTTAAACTTCAAACTTTTATTATTATTATTTTTTACCCTTCTTCAGAAAGACTCTTCTTCTGTCACACTCCATCTTTTTCTCCACATCTCTGTTTTCTGCAGCACTGTGGTCAAGCATTATCCGAGATGTCCTGTAATAAGTAATTAATGGTGGCCCGGCAAAGAATATACATATGCATAATTAATACATTATCATGCATATCACTTATTCATGGGGCTGCTAACATTAGCAAATTCTCTCGAGGACTGCTGTTGCAGTGGCCTTCCGCTAACGTAGCACATATGTAGCAGTATGCATTGACTTACTCTTACAACTTTCCTTGAATCAAAGACATGTGAACTTAAACACTGATTAAAAAAAAAAAGTGTGCCTAAATTAAAAAAACATTTGGCTTTTTTGACTGTAATGGAAAAGTCTGCAGTTATGCGAGCAGCTCTTGGGGCAGACAGGTCACCTCGCTTAATGCTAAAGGACAATTTCATGACTCACCCGAGGTGTAAACAAATAACTCATACATGACCCAATGTTTAGCTTACCTGTATTGTGTTCCAAGCCAGGTGAGCTATATAACCATATTAGCTAAACGTCTCAAATTCAGTGTTCTTCCTGACATACTGCCTGCTCACCCTTTATATAACATGCAGAATAACTTGACTTAACACAGGCATGTGTTCATGTTCTTTCAGTCACTGTGCTGATTCTGAATCATGTGGGGGCATGTTATTGTGGGTTCAAATATCATTATTTTATCCTAATTATGGAAAAGGCGTTACCAGCTGGTGAACAGCTTTGTTGCTTTCACAGCTCCTTTTACACACACCAGCTGTTGGTCTCTGTGTTTCGAACAAATCATCAATTGTTTTGTGATGGCCACTGTGTTAACCATTACTTACTTGTTAACAGTCACTTTAATTCAAATGTAAACAACCAAAATGGCCACCCTCTGTAGGAGTACCACACAAGAATGATGGGGAACCACTTTGTTTGATGATTTCTTTTAAAACCATATTAGACTTTTGGCATTAATATGCAGGCTCTGGTGCGTGGCTGCATTATTCAGAAACACCTGGCTGAGTTACGTTCTTGTATGCTGAAAAACTCCCACGCTTCTCGTGCAATGAACAAAGTTTGGCGCCAAGGTCAAATCAATGCCCGAGGAAGATTGAGGGATAAAAGGGGAAGAACGAAGACTCGAGGATTACGCCCGCAGAAGAATTTCAAACAGCTGGAACATTTCTATCGTTTGTAGGAGCAGATGAAAGTAAAGTTGAAAGTGTGCTCTGTGGAGTGAACAAGCCAGTGGGTGAGTGGGAGCCAGAGTGAGAAGGAAAGTGGAGGCTGCTTGACAACGAGGATTTTTTTTAGAGTGATTCAGCGTATGCTCGGTATTCCTGCACACTCAGACCTTTCCAATATAAGCCTATCGAGTCACAGATACCTTAGCTGCAGAATAGGAGGATCCTGTGAAATAGGGTTTCATGTGTATCATGGTGCAGTTCATTCCCCCCCCCCCCCCCCTCCTCCCCCACAGGCTGTGATTCTTGCTTGATTGTGTAGATGTTTTTATAACTTAAATATTTACATCTATTTACATTATTTCCTCCTCTCTCTGAATTTACAGCCATGGAGGAAAGGCGAATGTGTTAGGATTGCTGCATCGCTGCGACACAGCTGGCAGCATGCCTTAACTTAGAGCTCCTCCTGCTGGTGAAGATCTCTGTATTGCAGGGTTTTTTTTTTTTTCATTTTATTTTCAATGCTGTAATCCCTGTTGTAGAAAGATAAAGAGGTGTGCCTGTATGTGTGGGAAGGGATGAGGTCAGCTCAAACTGCAGGACCTCATAACACCCCTCCGGAGACTGGTAGCCTTTACTCACACACTCAGACACACACACACACACACACACTACTCTGAAAGGATTGAGGCTCTGCAGGCAAGCTCAGTCAGGCTGTCACTAAAAATTAAGTTGCAACGATATTGTTTAGTTCACTGGAGAGAGAATTGGTTCTCTTTTGATAAATATGGTTTGGTTTTTGGCTGTTGAATGGAAGCCATCAGTAGACATGCATCAGGACCTTTTATTTTATTTGTTTTCCGGTGATAACAAGTAATTCCTGGTTGTTTTCTCAAGATCTCGACTTATTAATCTTGGCAATATCAGCATGGCATATCGTCTGGTCTTACAGGGTGATGAGCCTTTTGTTTTTTTTTTATTCTAGAGTGCAAGAATATTATCCTGTTATCACAATAAAAAATGTGTTACCTCGATATCATGACATAAATAATTATAATAATAATAATATAATTCCATGTAAAAAAAAAAAAAACAGCTTTGTTGTGATCTTAAGAATCAAATGTGGTGATGCATGTCCGCTAAGGGCTTCCGTAGTGTTGGTTGAACAGATCTCAAAATGATTACAAACTAAAGAATCTGAATAAATGGATGATTCAGTGAAATAATTAAGATTACTCTGTGATGAAAAGGATAGCTGCAGGGCCCGTTGTGGAAGTGAAAATACTTTTTGTTACACAGTCATCACGACGCTCCACCTCCACAGGAGAGGTGAGACCAGAATAAATATGAAAAATGAATGAATGGATCTGTGTCTATTTCAAGAGCGCAGATGGTTTGTGATGAAAGCCCCATTAAGAGAAAACAATAACAGCAGCAGAGGTCATACATTTTATTGTTAGGTACAACATTAAGACAATAAATTGGGCGTCTTGTGACATAATGTGAACAAAGTACACTGATCATGAACAAGCAACAAATAAGACAAATATTATTCCATCTGTACGTCATCGCTCCATCACGCCGCCCTTCCCCTGCTGATATTGCAGTTCATCTGATACTTTAGCATACACGTCTGTCACACAGAGAACAAGTCTGTGACTACATGTACCCGTGTACTTATACATAATCTATACATACAATCTATATTAACAGTAGGTTAACAAAAAGTGCTGTAAATTCATGCTACAGTGCTGTGCTAAATCAAGACTTCAAAGAACGCTTTTTTTTTTTGGCCTAATAAGTAAAAAAAGAAAAGAAATTAAGGTATTATTTCTTCAACTTGTGGTAAAACTTCTAATTTCTCTCTGGTGGCCATTTCTTTTGAAATTAAAATAACTTTCTAAGTTGGTTACCCATCCGATTTTTTACGGTCGAAAAAGCTTGGCTCGCGTATTCGAGCTGTTAAATAAACTCCACATGATGCTACAGTTTGATGTGTAAAATCATCGTCAACATTAATCTCACACAAGACATTCGACAAGTTAACTTCACCGACGCATTCTACTGTATCTACATTATACAGTCAAATACGAAAAAAGTACAAAAAAATAGTTTATGCTTCACAGGAGACACGTCGATAATGATTTGAATCCTGTGGCGACAGAAACGGAGTCATTCTACGAACACGAGTTAAAACATCAGTGGTATAAAAGTCGTCCCAGACAAGACAAAACAAAACAACAACGTGCCTCATGATGAAATTCAAATCAAAGCTTCACTCAACATTTACATGAGAGAAAAGAAAATAAAGTGCCCATGGTGTAAATAAGTTAGTATGAGGAGAGGTTGTTTTTCAGTGTTTCTGACGGCAGGTGGAAGAGTCTTCAGGTGGAGTGCAGAGTTCAGCGCAGTGAGTTGGTGGTCATACAGTCGCACAGAGCCCTCCTCTCCGCCCTCAGCACCAGCATCTCCGTCTGGAATGGACAAATCAAAAAACATGACACTGTGAGTTCAAAAGCTTCTGTAACTTCCTCTGTAGCCTCTTGAGATTCCCTCGGAGAAGCTGAGTTCATCAAACATAATAAACTCTATCACCTCTGGGATTTCACTTTTTGTATGTTTAGTTTATTCACCTAAAGGTGCGAGTACTGGGGCGCCTGTAGCCTAGTGGTTAGTACACACTCCATATATGGAGCCCAGGTCTGAATCCGACCTGTGGCTTCTTTCCAACATGTCATTCACTTCTGCTTGAGTTCAGACTCTATCCACTGACCTATCTCTAAACGAAAGGCACAGAAAAGCCCCAAAATCAGACCTCTACAGTCCAGGGTGTAGCCCGACTCCGGGGTTAAGCGGTATAGATGATGGATGAAATAAATCACATAAAAGTAGATTAAAGACAAAGTTTGTAAAAAATTAAAGCCTCCAGAAAATCATTCCAGCCACCGTCATCCGACACAGCCCTCTTTGTTCAAACACAAAGTCATCATCAGAGACAATTTGTTCTTTGAAGGACTCATCATCTGCTGAATCATGGGCTCATGTCACTTTGTAAAGCACGGGAGGAGAGCATTCCTCAAGCGGGAGCTTTTTTTGACAACAAAACCTGATTTTTTTTCGATGTCCTTCACTCACCCGGGCATCCAGGTTAAACGCCGTCTTCTTTAAGTCTTGCAGTGCCCTCTGCATGAACTCAAACGCGTGGCAGTCCACACATGGACGACCTGGAGATCAGAGGGAAAACTTCAGCAAGTACGTAGAAACACAGAAGAAGAACATAAATGTCTCCTGAATGAATTTGTTTGTTTTTTTGCTTTATACCTACATTACAAGGCAATTCATTAGCTACATAGCAGTATTTGCCTACGGCAGGGATGGGCAACTTTGGTGACAGCAAGGGCCACATTCATTTAATTCTCACTGCCAGAGGGCCAAATTAAACGATTAAAGTCGATTATGTCTCAAATTTAACTCCACATATACCAGTGATCAAATATTATTATGAACATATTTCTGGTTTTCATGATAGATTTTGTCATGTTTTCTTCATGTTTCCAATTAATTGATATGTAAAAATTGACCTGAGGGGCCACGTTGAGGGTTGATGGGGGCCGCATGTGGCCCCCGGGCCACTAGTTGCCCACCCCTGGCCTAAGGTTAGCTAACATAAGTTGTGGTTATACCAAACCAAGCTGGGCTAGAGCAACAAAGCCCCTGAGAATAATGAATAGAGCGACTATAATCACACTGAAATGAACTGATGCTGATGTGTTTTACAGCTCTTATGATGTACCACATATTGCTTTATGAAGATATTTATGATGATTGTTATTTTGGCTTTTCCTGAAAGGTTTTCTGTTCCATTATTTGGACATGCCTGTGATATACCTCGACATCTGTGGTCGGGTTTTGGCAAGTAGAACCGTTTGTGAACCAATCCAAAATTTAAAAGCCATAAAAAAAAGTTGATTTGCGCCACTAAAAATCATTTCCACTTCTTCTTCTGATCAGCAGGTTACTGTGCTGCCACCATGGATGTATTACGGCTGCCACTGGCACTGATTATTTTAAAGCAGCGAAGAACTAGTATCAGGATTTTGTTTTCATCTGATGGTCATACGTAAAAGTTTGTAAAATGTCAGTCTTGTTATGTAGAACTAGGTTTAAAAAAAGGGTGATTTTTTAAATTCCTTTCTCTATGTGAAAGGTCTATACCAGGGGTCTCCAACGGGTAGCTCGGGGGCTACCAGGCGGGCAGGTTTTTAGTAGCTCACCTATAGGTTGAGCGACTGTGTTAAAAAAAAATAATAATAATTTAAATTTAAATGCACCTCTTTCTTGGACATTGATGTGAATTTTCAGCAACATAGCTCAGTATGTGGCACAATAAGAAGTGTAAAATAATCATGTTTTTTTTCTTGGACCTTGATGTGAATTTAATATTATTGATAAGCATCGGCTTATTGCAAATTCACATCTGTACAAACAGCAGCTTAATTCAGCTGATGTTCGCCGTGGTGTAAATAAATGCAAGTAGCTCTTGGTCATTTTTTCAAAGTAGCTCTCAGATGAAGAAAGGTTGGAGACCTCTGGTGTATGTCGATTAAAAGGTAGGCCTAAGTATCAGACTCAGTATACCTGGGAGATTAAACATGTCCAACCTTAATAATGACAGGTTTTACTACATGCACAACAAACCCCTGCTATATGCCTTTAAACCAATACAGCTTTGCACCTGGTAGGAATGATAAAGCGAGTCTTATAAATAGCAGTGAACATCTTCATGCTGTGATTTATATTCAGACTATTCCCACTGAGAAACCTCTGAGGGACCTGCTGTCATGTGACCTCAAGACGCATCACTGTGGCATATATTGACCATCCTCTTTCAAAATATTATAGCCTAAATCCTGACAGTAAACAAAGACAAATCAAATGAATGAATCTTGTATTTAAATGCACATACTTTCGGCAGGGATGACGGTCCCTGTCTCCTGATCCGCATCTGCTGCACCGAGACTGAGAAGCTGGAGCGCCAGCAGGAGCACCGCTGCCTGCACCGTATATCCACTAGCTGCCATAATGATGCTGTGTTCAATTATCACTACCTTTCAGATAGGAAATACAAATGACAGACACCAACAAATGCAACAAAAACAGCGTTAAAAAATGTCCTGCACCACCGTCAGGGAATAAAAAAATAACAACATCTGATAGGCTTTGTGTTTAAAATATTCCCTGTTTTCATCGAGGAATTGGTTTTTGTAAATGCAGTTAAAAAGTAAAGCTCAATTAACAAACTGAACGTTAACCAACCGTGAATCAATCGAGGATATGATGCTCAACACCAGATCAGCGCAAGATGCCCACCGAGGATTGTTTTATGTAGACTGAAGGACTGCGCATGCGTGAAAAGCTCATCCTCGGGGACCAGATTCAAGACTTCCGGTGGCAAATTCGAAATGAATATATTAAAAGGAACAGATTGCATGTGTTTCATAAATATAAACAGAAATGGTTTTAATCATTTGGTGTTAGACGTCGGCTATTTAAAACATTATTCACGTGCTTTACTTTATTTATTTTCTGCCACTCTACAACATTTGAAAATGATAACACTTGATAAACACTATAACACTAGATAAATATATTTAAGCATACTTAAATAGATAAGTTATTTAAGCATACTTAAATAGATAAATATATTTAAGCTAAAATAGATAAATATATTTAAGCATACTTAAATAGATTTATGTTACAACTTTGGTAACTTTGTAATTTTGCAGATACATTTTTTAAAATCAAAACATCTTTTTTTTTTTTTTTTTAAATATGTTTATATTGTGGACCTAAGAATATATTTAAAGTTTTAAAATGGTAAAATAAATAAAATTGTTTCAAAATATAAACCAGAGAAGAGCATGTAGACTAAAGCCATGCCAAATAAGGAGGCCAGAAAACTAACGAGAAGAAGAGGAAGCAGGCTACATGGCATTTGACCCAAACAATAACATATCCTAAATGTATTTTTTCTCCCTTTATTTTAACTTCTTGTTATTTTTAATAATTATATTCCTGTTTTCTTGAGCTGTTGTAACAAAAAAATTTCCCCCATGGGGGATCAATGAAGTTTATCTTTATCTTAGAATAGAATAGAATAGATGTTTATTGCCATTTGCACAGGTACAGGACAGTACAGGTACATTGGAATTCTTGTGTGTTTCTCCCTGAGTCAGCTTCTACACAAAAAAAGTTAAAATTATATATAAAGTAGAATAGCATTATAAGAAAAGAAAAAGTAAAATTAAATAAGTTGTAGTAACAGCTAAGTGATTTAAAATAAACTGTACAGAAGCTATACACTGTATTAAAGCAAAGATATAATACAAAAAAAATAACAAAGGGGAACACTGTACAATTGAAAATATAAATATGTTTTCTTGTCTCTAACTTTCTACATCTCTTATTGCACCTGAGGTTATTGCACACATATTTTTCACATTATATAATTGCACAGTTTTTTTTGTTTTTAAGGTTAATATTGCACACTTGTGTTGCACTGTGAGGTGGTCAACTGTCCATTTAGTCTGTGAGGTGTTATCTTTATCTTTATAACATAGGTAATGCTTGTAAGGTAAAGTCACTGTAGGATAATTGCAGATATTACAATTTTGTAATTTCTATTAAATCTTGTCATGTTATTAGATTTCAATCGTACCACGCTGGACAATTTCAATGTAAGTGTAGAAAATAAACATTTTATTTTTGTTTCTTGTAGGCTACTTCTCATCAGATTACAACCTACTGCATCATAGGATAGGATAGGATAAAAACTTTATTGATCCCCAGAGGGGAAATTTGGGCGTTGCAGCAGTACAGACAAGTAAGCTCAAAATACAAAATACACATTAAACAGAATAGATTAAGATAAATAAAAACAGGGGGTATATACAGTACAAAATGAATGATGAAGTTAACTATGCAGGGAGTTGTGACAGTATTTGCAGATAATGACAAGATAAAGTGACAAGTGATGATTAACGTGACTTGGTATGATAAAGAGCAGCAGTCATGTAAACAGCAGAGAAGAGAGGCAGTGTTGTACCACAGTAATGCAGAGTGCAGTTATATAATATAATGTAGTATAATATATAAATATACATATAATCATATTAAACTGTCTTATGTGTTTTTTGTCCAGTTAGTTATGCTCCAGTTGAATATTAATGTGTCATTTATAGTATGTTTATCAGGGGGGTCTGAAAGGGGATTTCATTCATTTAAAATGAAATATAATTTTTCTTTTCATATATAGGCTACATTTATGAGGGAATATACACCATTTGAGCTTTATTACCAAAATATATTTTAAAAAATGGATAAGATATTTCTGGTGAAAAACACCATGTTTCTTCTTTTACATTTGTATTCTATTCTATTATTATATTATATTTGTATTATTATTATTATTATTATTATTATTATATTACATTGTATTATATTATAATATTATATTATATTATATTATTATTATTATATTATATTATAATATTATATTATATTTGTATTATATTATATTATATTATTATATTATATTTGTATTATTATTATTATTATTATTATTATTATATTACATTTGTATTATATTATAATATTATATTATATTTGTATTATTATTATTATATGATATTTGTATTATATTATTATATTATATTTGTATTATATTTGTATTATATTATATTTTTATATTATATTATATTACATTTGTATTATATTATATTTGTATTATATTATTATATTATATTACATTTGTATTATTATTATTATTATTATATATAATATTTTTATTATTATTTTTATTATATATTATATTTGTATTATTATATTATATTATTATATTATATTATATTATATTATATTATTATATTATATTACATTTGTATTATATTATTATTTGTATTTATCAGCTGTTAAATAAATGCCGCCGTCCCTGGTGTGGGCGGGGTCCTGACTATTTTCTTAGGTAGCCTGTTAAAATGCCCGAACTCAAAACACTTCTTTTTCCAAGATGGCGTCGATGAAGGACAGCGACACCGGCCTGTGGCTTCACAACAAACTGGGCTCAACGGACGAGCTGTGGACCCCTCCGAGCATCGCCTCCCTGCTCACGGTGTCGGTAATCGACAACATACGGCTCTGCTTTTCGAGCCTGTCGCCGCCGGTGAAGCTGAAGCTGCTGCTCGGGATGCTGCATCTCCCCCGGCGGACCGTGGACGAGGTGCGTTTAGCTGCACTGTTAGCCTGGCACCTTACTTTACCTATAAACTCACAAACACCGCCGAGAAAACACGCAGAATCTCATGCATTTTGCACCAAACTGAAAGCGTAATCCGCATGTGTGTGTTCCGCACAGCTGGAGGTGTTTTTAAAAGATGTTTTCAGGCTGTTTATCTGGCATTAGCTCGCTGTTTTCAACAAGGCTAAGAGGGTCACATTTAGCCTGGCTGAGCCCGCACAGACAGACATGATGGTGGGATGGGCATGAGGGAGCTAGCAGAGAGAGCTGGAGGGCGGTACTAGCGCATCACTGCTCTGTGACACACACATAACAACAGGTTTATTACATATTTAAACTAGTGTGCGTTGATTAGTCTTCACTCTCTCATGTGTCAGATGGAAATGTCTGTGCAACAGGTGCAGGACAACAGCAGAGAGCAAATGTAAACAAGGTGCAAATTTAATGTGCACAGTAACCCAATGTTCAGTTCAGTGTCTGCAAAAATGATTTCACATCTAGTTGCACGGTGGTTAAAGTTTAAAGCGGTGATCAGAGGTAAGCAGGTTCGCAACAAGCTGCAGGTGTTGTTTCCAAAACAAATACATTTAGGAAAAAAACAAAACAGTTTGCAAATGTAAACAAATATGTCGAAATACAAATCAATAAGGTGCAAATTCAATGTGCACAATAAACCAGTTCAGTGTCCTTAAAGTGATTTCACATTCAAGATAAGATAAAGATAAACTTTATTCATCCCAACAGGGAAATATAGGTGTTCCAGCAGCCAGCATACACACACACACAACACACACACACAACACAACACACAACACATATATACACACAACACAACACAACACACAACACATATATACACACAACACAACACAACACAACACAACACATATATACACACACACAACACAACACAACACACAACACATATATACACACAACACAACACAACAAATATATACACACAACACAACACATATATACACACAACACAACACAACACATATATACACACAACACAACACAACACAACACATATATACACACAACACAACACATATATACACACAACACAACACAACACAACACGTATATACACACAACACAACACATATATACACACAACACAACACAACACAACACGTATATACACACAACACAACACATATATACACACAACACAACACATATACACACAACACAACACAACACATATATACACACAACACAACACAACACAACACATATATACACACAACACAACACAACACATATATACACACAACACATATACACACAACACAACACAACACATATATACACACAACACAACACAACACAACACATATATACACACAACACAACACAACACAACACATATACACACACACACAACACAACACACAACACATATATACACACAACACAACACATATATACACACAACACAACACAACACATATATACACACAACACAACACATATACACACAAACGCACAACACATATACACAAACAAGCAACACATATATATATATACACACAACACAACACATATACACAAACAAACAACACACACATACACACACAACACATACACACAACACATATACACACAAACACACAACACAACACATATACACACAAACACACAATATAACACATATACACACAAACGCACAACACATATACACACAAACACACAACACAACACATATACACACAAACACACAACACATATACACACAAACACACAACACATATACACACAACACAACACATATATACATACACACAACACATATACACACAACACATATATACATACACACAACACATATATACATACACACAACACATATATACATACATATATACACACAACACAACACACAACACATATATACATACACACAACACATATATACACACAAACACACAACACAACACACAACACATATACACACATATCCTCATCATCATAGATTCCCTTAATTCTTTTAAATCTCTTAAAACAAACTTTTACAGACTTGCTTTCATGTGATGTCGTCTTCTTACTGGTTTTACTATTTTTATCTTCTTTTACTTCTTACTGTTCTTTTATTTATTCTCTTATCTTAACTCCTCTTATGTTTTAACTTGGTCATTTCTTATCTTACTTACTTTGTCTGTTTATGTTTCATATTTATATTTACTTTTTATTTTTATTAATAATAGTTTTTTTGATCCTTTAACCACTTGTTTCCATTTCTTTTTCTGCTCTTACCTTCTTGTTGCTGTTCTCTTTTTGCTTTCAGCTCTTTTAGTTTTAAATCTTTGCTCCTCTTGGTCTCAGCTCATGTTGTTGGGTTCTCGTGTTGCCTGGGTTCTTATGATGGTTCTTGTGATGGTTCTTGTGATGGTTCTTGTGTTGCCTGGGTTCTTGTGATGGTTCTTGTGATGGTTCTCATGATGGTTCTTGTGTTGCCTGGGTTCTTGTGATGGTTCTTATGATGGTTCTTATGATGGTTCTTGTGATGGTTCTTTATGATGGTTCTTGTGATGGTTCTTTATGATGGTTCTTGTGATGGTTCTTTTCATGGTTCTTATGATGGTTCTTGTGATGGTTCTTTATGATGGTTCTTGTGATGGTTCTTTATGATGGTTCTTGTGATGGTTCTTTATGATGGTTCTTGTGATGGTTCTTTTCATGGTTCTTATGATGGTTCTTGTGATGGTTCTTTATGATGGTTCTTATGATGGTTCTTTTCATGGTTCTTATGATGGTTCTTGTGATGGTTCTTGTGATGGTTCTTTTCATGGTTCTTATGATGGTTCTTGTGATGGTTCTTTATGATGGTTCTTATGATGGTTCTTGTGATGGTTCTTGTGATGGTTCTTGTGATGGTTCTTTTCATGGTTCTTATGATGGTTCTTGTGATGGTTCTTTATGATGGTTCTTGTGATGGTTCTTTTCATGGTTCTTATGATGGTTCTTATGATGGTTCTTATGATGGTTCTTGTGATGGTCGGGTTCTATATGTCTGTTGGGTATCGTGCACTTTGGGTTCTTTTCTGTTGAATTGTATTTCATTATTTTTTGTATTTTACATTTGTTTGTTCTTGCTGTTGTTTATGTTCTTCTGTGTTTGGTTTAGTTTGCTTTGTTCTTGTTTTTGCTGTTTGTCAAAGCACTTTGTAAACCTGTGTTTTTAAAAGGTGCTCTATAAATAAAGTTATTATTTTTATTATTCACAGAGGTCACAGAGGGAAAAAAAACAGTTTGCAGGTAGTGATGGTAAATATAATGATGTGGATTGTAAATCTGAAATTGCAGTTTTAAGAGTTAATCACTATTGTTAAAAGTTTAATGTCACCTTTGTTAGTTGAATTTATTCAAGAAAGTAAAAAAAAAGAGGTTAAAAAAAAAATCAAAAAACTTTAAATTAAATGTTAAGACCTTCAGATATTGATTCAGTATAGATCTGTACATAGTTAACTTTCCCTGAAAGGTCACCATTATTATTATCAATGTAAATGCTTGTATTTAATTTAGATGAATGTATCTTTTCTTTAGCACCTTTAGTGCATGTTGTTAACAGTCAGCAGGTGGCTCTTTTGTTCTTCTTCAGTCAGTACTAAAGAAGTGTTCAAAGCTGACTAATCTCAGTGGTACCTGAATAGTTTTGTTTTATCAAATGAATACTGTTAATTTAAATGTTGAGTGTTTTATTATTTTCTTTCTGTTGGACCTAATAAGCAAACAAAAAAACAGCATCCTGTTTGGTTCAGTTTTTCTTTAGCATATGTTTTCTGAACACACAATAAGTTCTTCAGTCCATCCTTTGTTTGTAAAGTGTTTCACTGATGTAATCTTCTCTCTCACCAGATGAAAGAGGCCCTGTCAGAGATAATCCAGCTGGCGACGGTGGATTCAGAGCCCTGGGTGCTGATGGTCGCAGACATCCTCAAGTCTTTCCCAGAGACCGGCTCTCTCAATCTGGACTTGGAGGAGCAGAATCCCAATGTGCAGGATATCCTGGGAGAGCTCAGAGAGAAAGGTGAGAAGTGTGTTAGAGTGCTTCTTAAAGCTCCTGGGAGGAGTTTGTAACGGGTTATAAAAGAGAATGATGTTAATACTGAAGCCTCCATGTGATCCTCAAAAGAAAACAAATCCATCAATAAAAAGATTCATTATTTCTATATAGTTCTTTTATATGCTTGTTACACCTGCTGCAGGGAAGGTGTCAGACAAGGCGACGAACAGCACGCTGCCTGAAATTAAGTTTTAAAGTTTGATGAATTGTGAGATGCACATGAGCAGTTTGTAAAAGAGAAGGATTCATGTACAGGACAAAATCAGCAAAGAGATGAAGGGTCCTACTTTGTCCACAGCGAGTGCTAAAATCAAGAGCTTTAAATTCATTTAGTTGTCATGACTTTGTGAATGTTGACTTTATTATGATAAACATGCTTAGTTAATTCATGGTAAACATGAAGTGAAGACAAATATTAAACATTTTTTACAATTCATGCAGAGGATCTGCTACTTGTTGATCACTCAGAAGTGAAAAACCTCGATGCTTGACTGATTTTTAAGTTTCATTTGTAGTTTCACTCAGCCAGCTGTTGAAATGTTCAAACTGCTGCTCACACTAGGGCGCTGGGTATTTCCCACAACCCCACGATACATATCACAATACAGAGGCCACGATACATATCATGATGTACGTTGAGTTTGGATAACGACCATGTCCTACACAGAATTCACTACAACAGCTGTTCTTTATTATTAAGACCAACAGCACAGGTGTGAGGATCCAACAACTTCAAACACTTCAGTTCAGCTCCTCAGAGATCCTAGAAATAGATTCAAATATTTGAATCCCGGAGCCGTGGCTAAGGTGTTCTTGTGAAGTGCACCATAGGTCAATGTCTGTCAAAACTGTTATCACAACTCTGCAGCCATATCGATTCTGTAACATCTGCATCCAAACATGTTTCCATCACAGTTAGTTTCCTAGTTGTGATGGGAAATGTATTTACCCATCTTTATAAACACAGAGTAATGTGTTTTCCTTTTCAAAGCAACTACCTGATGCCCAAAGCTGGGTCATGGATTTGAAACCAAAGAGAGAATTTTATAATTTTGCCAGCCAGTTTAGACTTTCCAGACACTTCATGGTGAGTCAGGGTGTTCAACAGACTGTCCTGAGGTGAACTGCTGTCTAATCTCTCCCTCCTCCCCTGCACAGTGGGAGAGTGCGAGGCGTCTGCCATGCTTCCTCTGGAGTGCATGTACCTGAACAAGAGTGCGTTAACCACCCTGGTGGGACCCCTAACACCCCCCGTCAAACATTTCCAGCTGAAGCGAAAGCCCAAGAGTGCCACCCTCAGAGCAGAGCTGCTACAGAAGTGTAAGTCATTTTCCGCTTCAAAGTGGTGGTGGGGGGGAATGCAATGCTTCATTTTTGTTCCTAAAATGCATTCGTTTGTTGTTTTTATTTTCCAGCTACAGAGACAGCCCAACAGCTGAAGAAGACGGCTGGAGTGCCTTTTCACGCCAAAGGGAGAGGATTGGTCAAAAAGATCGACACAACTAGTGAGTCAAAGCCCAATGAATCCACCCACAAGTTTGACATTTCAGGGTTAAAAACCATCAGGTTACTGTTCTGTAAAAGTTACCCACCCTAACACTCATTTTTATCTTTCAAAAAGTCGACATAATCACTTATTCCTAATATAGATCTTCCAATATTTACTTTCATCAATATTTGCATCACAGCTCCTCTCAAGGGGATTCCCAAAGCCCCGTTCCGCAGCCCCACTGCCCCAAGTATGTTCAGCCCCCCCAGTAACCGCACACCCATCGCCCCTGCACGGACGCCCCTGCGCAAGGAGAGGGGGGTCAAGGTAAAGTTTGATTTGAAGATATTAATCCTGCTGAAGCTTTTTTTTTTTTTTTTTTGCGTCATTATGATTTCTGTCTCATTTGCTGCATTCACGTTTTCTTAAAGATCTATGTTTCATTGTTGTTTTTTTTTCCTCGTGTGCAGCTGTTAGATATTTCGGAGCTGGACATGGTCGGAGCCGGCAGAGAAGCTAAGAGGAGAAGAAAGACGCTGGGTAATTATATCAGCCGGCCCGAGTTTTAAAGCTTCTGCATCTTAATTGATCCGTCCAGAGACATGAGTGAGTTTTTTAATTTTGACGCTTCTTCTTTTTTTTTTTCTGCTGTAGAATCCGAGGCGGGAGAAAAAGCAGCCAAAGAAGAAGCCGTGGTGGAAAATACGACACCCGACTACGCCGCTGGCCTCGTGTCTGCACAGGTACTGGACTCAGCATCCCTCAGGTCTTGATTTTCCTGTTTTGCATCATATTACCCCCCTCTCTTAAATGTATCTTTGTCATAACTTTTCAGAAACTGGGGGCGTTGAACGAGAACCCTCTTCCATCGACCAGCTACTTACCGGCCACACCCAGCATGGTCCCCTCCTCCTCTTACATTCCCAGCTCAGAGGCTCAGCCAGGTTAGCGCCACACTTAGCTTTAATGCTCTAGTCTGATGTGGCAGAGACATTATCAGCAGATTCCCACTCATGTGTTTTATTTCATGTCCTCCTCTAAAGCAAATGCAGGTGGTTCGGGACGGGACACTCTGCAGTCGGCTCGCCAACCAGAGGAGTCGGCAACAGCGGGCGCAGGCGCCAACGCAACCTTACCGGGCCAGTACAAGCAGAGGACGCCGATGTACAACGCCGGCAGCACGGCCAATCCCGCAACCCCCGCGTCCCCGAGCACGCCGGCCTCCACCCCCGCCAACAACGGGCCCCCAGCAGCTGCGACAGCCAGCCAGCCGGAGACCCCCACCCAGCCTCCCAGCACACCTCAGACCCCGACACCGACACCGGCCCCCACGCCTCCGCAGCCACAGCCCAAAAAGAACCTGTCGCTCACGGTAAGTCGGAGAGAGTGACGGCGAAGGTAGTTGAAAGACAGATTCAGGTGTTTGTGATCAGGCTCACATGTCTGCTGTGTGTGATTCTCAGAGAGACCAGATGTACGCCGCCCAGGAGATGTTCAAGACGGCCAACAAGGTCACCAGACCGGAGAAGGCTCTCATCCTGGGTTTCATGGCTGGATCCAGAGGTACACGAGTTATCTTAATGTATCATGAACATCCATACAGAATAAAGAGCATACGTCCTCTAACTGGAATAACATATAGATAATCTGCAGAGGCGTAAATGTCCTCGTTTAGATTTACTGTAACTGCTCTCGAGGACTTCAGGATCATCTTTTTTTTTTTTTCTGAGCTTTGATGATTTAAAAACAAGAGCTAGCCTGATGTTTCCTAATTATTATTTTTTTAACATCCAGTAACAACCAGTCTGCCTTCCCTTGTGTGTTTCCACAGAGAACCCGTGCCCGGAGCAGGGGGACATCATCCAGATCAAGCTGAGCGAGCACACGGAGGTGCTGCCCAAAGCCGACGGCACCGGCAGCACCACTATGCTGGTGGACACAGTGTTCGAAATGAACTACTCCACAGGACAGTGGACCCGCCTCAAGAAATACAAACCCATCACCAACACCTCCTGAGATGTTTGTTCCTCAAAAAAAAATCCCACGCTAAGATTTCATTTTTCAAAAAAAAAACAAAAAAACAACATGTTTACACACAAGTATTTGCATACACATTTGGGCCAAACGGAGCACTGGGCAGGTGGAAGATTGTCAAGGAGAGAGAGGTTCTCCCTTTTCCTGCACCGCCAAAACGCAGGACTCTGAAGAATATTTCTGTACTTTATTTTTGGTTGTTTCCCTTTTTTTATTGTTTCCGTTTTTAAGTCACCTCCGATGCTTGTCTGATGGGAGAGAGAGAGAGTCTGAGCGAGCAG
This sequence comes from Labrus bergylta, assembly GCF_963930695.1. Lineage (NCBI taxonomy): Eukaryota > Metazoa > Chordata > Actinopteri > Labriformes > Labridae > Labrus > Labrus bergylta. Next base: position 6,703,803 of record NC_089216.1, on the reverse strand, counting down.
AGGAGTTCTTCTCACGGCGGGGGGGGCACCTTCTTAACATTTGTACTCTGGCATACGAGCATGCCGCGTGTCCACAGAGAAGGAGAGACAGGCCGTCTGTATTTTTCTGTATGAATGTGACGTTCAAAGCTTCTGTTCAGCGGAGTCTTCATGTGATGAAACGAGAGAGAGAGAGAGAGAGAGAAAAAAGAACTTGTGACGGTCGACATAGAGGTGACCGAAGCGAGCGCTGAATATTTCTGTACAGTACTGTTCAGAGTGTTCTGGTAGGTGTTTCATACCTTTTCATCCTTTTCAAAAGAAGGGAAGAAAATAAAGTGACGACAGACTCCAGGGGGTGTTTCTAATCCTTCTTACTGACTTTTTAAAAGGTTTTTAAAGTACTTAGGATTTCCTTTTGGTGTGCCTAAACTAATCCCTGCAAACGTTTACACCTCTGTTTACTTCACATGCTAACTGATGTATCTGGGATGGTTACTTAAAAGCCGGGTTGGTACTTTTTTGAAAACTGGAATGATTTTGAAAGACGTACTTGTTCAGCACCCACCCCCTCCCCTCTGTGCTCCCTCAAAAGCCACGCCCCTCACGTACACATACGAGCGCCATTGCTCTAGAAGCGGACCTCAGCTCATCGCTTGTATTGTGTAGAAACTACGTCGTCTTATTTCTCATTCAGCGGTGAGTAAACTCACAGTATAATCTCCGTCATCAGAGTGTGGGCCAGTGCACACAAGGGGTAGAGAGCGAGCAGGGAGGCCTGTGATTGGTTCATCTGATTGGTACCTCGTGGCAGACATTGGTCAAAGTTTTTACAGGCTTACAAACTGCTACAGATGACGAGTTTTCTTATTGGTTCTTTTTTCAGAGAACATGAGTTATTCATTTCTGTCAGGACCTAAAAACAATTTCAACCAAAATCTTAAAAAGTGTATCTGGAGAAAATTGCCAACCCTGCCTTTAAATCTCCATGCATCAACAGGATGGGACACGTTTCAGCATGATTTCAGCACATAGGCCCAAAAGTGATTTAACTGTGGCCTCTAGTTGAATTCCAATTTCTCAACTTTATCATCAAGTGAAAGAGAAACATGCAACATGTATGGAGTGAAATCCCTCACAGAGAAAGTGAATCTCAAACATGACCCCTGATGAAAAAGACCACTTGTGCATTCTCAACAAATAATGTTTAGGAGTAGTTTCTGAGCTTTAAGGTGGCTGGTAGGTGGATTTCCTTCACTGTGTTGTCTTCACCTTGAGCTAAACCTCCTCTAGCTGTTCACACCTCTGATAGGTATCAACCATTATTGTTTACCTAAAAATAAAACTGCATTTTCCTAAATACAATGTGTGACAAAATAAGAAAAAATATAATGCCAGAAGTCTCTTGAGATAATAGTCGTACATTTTAATGACTGAGATCCAGCTGCCTTTGCTTTTTGATGTAACTATTGTCAGGTGGGATTGTACTGGGTAGAGGCACAGATTTAAAAAAACAAAAAAACTGAATTCATGAATGACAAACGATTCAGATTTGTTTTCTTCTTTTAATCACGAATGTAACGAATGTTTGCAGCAGAAAACAGGAACCACGTGGGATTAATTCTCATTATGCAACATTCACATTTCAACACAGGGAGAATTTTGCACATTTTTTACAAGTGCAATAAACCAAATGTCCACTGATCAGTATTAATAGGGAACGTTGTTTTCAGCTTTCCTCCCAAATAGAACTCTCGGCATGAACTAGTTAATTATGATTATCCTCCCTGTAGTCACAGTGATGGAAAAGAAAGACACTGCTGCATCTTTGAATGTCTCAAAGGCATAAAAAAAACAACTGACAGCTCAGCTGATGAGTCCAAAGTGATATCCACATTAAGACGTCAAACATTTCACTTTTACATAACTTTTGATTTGTTTTTGATCCCTAACAAGTGTCTTTTTCCGTGGTTAAGATAATGTCATTACCTTCAATCTTGAAGGTCCTTCATTTATTTCAAAATGAAAGCAAAATAAACAGCAAGTAAAGTGCTCCTAGGGTAAGACGGCACAATATTTCAAAATAAAAGCCGAACAATTTTTATGTGTAACTGCAAAATAATGGAGTTTCAAACATGTTAAAAATGCAATTAACTATCACAATTTTGAGATTAATCGAGATTTTAAAAATGTCATTGTTTAACATTGTTTAGCCCTACTCCCAACACATTTAGAGAAAAACATGGACACGTTTGTTTCTTTATTCTGAACACACTTGATCATCACCTCTGGCACCTTTATAATGCTTCAATATAGATTGATTCTGAGTACATCAGCAAACTCCCATCTGAGCCCCTCCAACGGTGTGAGATTTAAAAGCTTTCACTTGTCAGAGTTCAAACGGTGACAGCAGATTCACTGTTAGTTTAACGTTAAGTGTACAGATTTAGTCCAAAAAACAACTTCTGTAATTCACTTGTTTTGTTTGATAATGGGAATGCTCACTTTAACATTACTCCACTAAAACAAAACTCTATTTTTGAAGCCACAGTCACTGAACCCAGTTAAAGTTCTTAAATCTCATTACTCAAGTGAAATGGTAATCACTTTCGGGTCACTTTCACGATCGGGTTGTACCTATTTGTGTACTACATCAGGCAGCGTGTCAGATAAACTGTCCTCTTGACATTCTTGTTTCCATCCAGCTCAGGTCTGGAGATTTGGTCATGGCTTTCAGAGTGTGTGCGTGTGTGTGTGGTTTCAGATGGCCTCGGGCTTCCTCCAGCCTCCAAACGCCTTCTCCAGGTAGAGTGCCACCTCCAGGGTCAGGTGATCCTGCAGCTTCCCGGCAACGACCTGTACGCCGAGGGGGAGACCTTCCTCATTCAGACCCAGAGGGCACTGGGTGGCCGGCAGCCCGAGGATGTTTATAACACCTGGGGGGAGAAAGAGGGTGGAGGAGAGTGTAACACTGGTCGGGAGGCCGAGACGAGGAACATAGAAGAAGCAAAAAAAAGATCTATTGCAAGAATTTGTATTAAAGTAAAAAGCCATGTCGATGATAGAGGTGGAACTTTATCGTTGACTCCTTGAAGCCATAGAATTAAACAGAGGTTTCTGTGCAGTAAATTTTCAATTAAGTAACCATTAGGTAGCCACTACCTAATGGTAACTTAGTGGTTAGTCAGTGGTTACCTAGTGGTTATGTACTGGTTACTTACTGTTACCTAGTGGTTACCTAATGGTTACTTAGCGGTTACCTAGTGGTTAGCGAATGGTTAATAAGTGGTTACTTAGTGGTTACCTAATGGTTAATCAGTGTTTACCTAGTGGTTACTTACTGGTTAATAAGTGGTTACTTAGTGGTTACCTAATGGTTACTTAGCGGTTACCTAGTGGTTACCTAATGGTTACTAAGTGTTTACCTAATGGTTACTAAGTGTTTACCTAATGGTTAATCAGTGTTTACCTAGTGGTTACCTAGTGGTTACTTAGCGGTTACCTAATGGTTACTTGGTGGCTACCTAATGGTTAATTAGTGGTAACATAGTGGTTACTTAAAATTATGATGATTATATATTCATAAAAAGGAGTCTAGTTTTAGGTAAGTCTTAAGAAATGAAATAAGATTGATACAAGAGTTAAGATTGTGGACCTCTATGGGTAAAATATAAATAAACACAGCCTGTGTCTCCTCTCCTGCAACTCGTTCCCCACTCTCTCTCAGTCCCTGGTTTCTGGCTCTCTCCACTGTCCTGTCTCTACAATAGAGGCACAAAAGCCCAAAAAACACAAAAAAGCCCGTAGGCGTACCTGTGTAGGCAAAGTCAAAGGGTCTGAAGAGTGGGTGGTGTGTTATTGGAGCCACTCTGGGATGGGTGGGGTAAAGAAAAACACCGTCACTCCCCAGCAGCTCCTCCATCGCCTTCTGCAGCTTCTCCTTCTGCTCGATGATGAACGGAGACGCCTTGGAGCTGTGAATCTCCAGCAGGGTGAGACCTGAAAACGTCAAACACACAAACAAATGTACAGCTTCAGCTTTTAGACAATTCTACAACATTCATGACAGCTGTGTGTTACGTGCCAGGCTGCCCAGTTCTGTTCTGGAGAGGTTACAGGTCAGATTGGATCCGCTGCCTGCCCTGAGGATCATAGCCTCCGTACATGGGGCACGTGCACTTTCCACAAGGTTACGGGCGCTCCGTTAAAACAGACAATTCTTAACAAAAAAAAAAAAAGAAGTCTTGTTAAAAAATGCACAGTACGTACCGATAGCGGCAAAGGTATGACTCGATCTCCCACACATCCATTTCAGCAGCTCCCACAACGGCTTCACCGGTCGACCTGGTTCCCCTATAAGCGCAGCGAATGACTGCGGAGCCTGAGGAAAGAACACGTTTCAAATACAGTATTTTGACACCACATGAGGTATGCTGCGTCATGAGCAGAAATGACAACCTGCTTTAGCCCCGAGAGTTTGAATATTATAGTACACAGTAACATTTGAAACGCGGAAAAACACTGCTTTCAACGAGTGTTGGCAAGTCATTGAAGAAAGTACAACAATGTAGAAGAGTGTGTGTTTGTGTTCCCAGAAGCAAAACGGATTAGTCAATGATTTGTTGGCAGATGGCAGCAGTAGTTGCCGTGCCTGTGAGTCAGACTGGCCTGCTTTCTTTCACGTGTCGTGTTAGACGGACGGCCTTGGCGACACAACGGTCTGTTTACTTTTCTGTCTCTTGTTCATCTTTGTTTCACTTCCAGGAACGATCACTGCAGCGCTCCCTTTCTGCTGCGCTCTACCTGTCGGACTTACCTTTCCATTGTCATCAGGGAGACCCATGTAAGCGATCCACATCTGGATACTGTGGCGGAGCTCCGGGAAATGCACCTCTTCCACCTTCACCCCGAGGTCCTCCTCCAGACGCTCCACCACCTGGAGAACATCACGTCATTGTCTCAAGTCTTTCAATAGCGAGTTATTTGGGAAATGAATGCACACTCACCTTCTTCTGAATGTCAATGAGCTCTTTGCTGACCGGGTTCACCAAAAAAGAGCCGCCGTCGTGAGGGATGGTGAAGAACCGCAACTTCTTCAGGTTAACCTCTGTGTCCAAGTGCAACCTGTAAACACAAGAGCAAACTCCTTTTTTTTTTTCTTTTTTTATTAATTAGATTTCTCTGCATCTAATACCCGTCACAGTCTCCCCTTTTCCCGACAAAAGCTTGCACGACTTCACATTCGAGCACATTTGAGGAAACTTCTGTCATTTGACATGTGAAAGTGAAGCGTGGTCCTGTAACAGAAAAACACCTGTTCCACTTTGACCGTACATAAGAGTTTCTTTAAGAGGAATGAAAGCGGGGATTTGGATTTTGCTTAGCTCAGCGTTTACTTCACAGCTGTCTTTTTCTGCCTTGGCTCAAAAAAACCAAAGATAACTGACTTCAAAACCTAATCTGGCTAAATTTGGAATTCCAATATGTCACAGATATTAGGTTATAACACGACAATTAGGGTCTGCAAAGTGACAGTAAAGGTTCTTTCAAAAGGCTTTTCATTGCAGCCATGTAGCACTGAAGAAGAATTCTGATATAGAGGATAGATGTGTACGAACCTCCTGATGACTGCCGCGTTTGCATATTGCAACAAGAAGAAGTGTTTCTACCTGAGAGGAAGCCTCTCCGGTGACAAAAGGCACTCAGTCAATACTCTCCCCCCCCTCGCCACCGACACCATCCTGTTTCTTACATGTGAGCGTTGGGCCCCGCCATGATCTTGAGCATCGGCAGCAGGTCCTCGGCGTAACGACACATGGGCCCAATACTGATGTACTCCTCCTGTCTGCCAGAGGTCGGAGGATTCTGGTGCTCAGAGGTCACGACGCCTGCGGGAACACGAGACAAGTCACCACAGACTCTGCTATGTGAATGGATTTTTTTCTAAGCCTTATTATGTTTAATTCTTGTTTATATTACGTTTATCTTACCAGGAGTAGGTTTATGGCCAAATATCCCGTTGAAGAAAGACGGGATGCGGATGCTGCCGCCGATGTCGGAGCCAACGCCGATGACAGCGCCCGCCCCGCCCAGAAGACTGCCCTCCCCACCTGAGGGGCGCAGAGGAGACGGAGGTAAGTTAGTGGATCTGAAAGGTACCTTTAAATTCACTGGCTCTTTACTGAAGTCTTAAATAAACACTCTGGACATTTCTATGGAAAGAGCAAGGAAAAACTCGTCCACACTGTTTCTTACTTGTATTGGACTTAATAGACAATAAAATGTACTGTCTTCAATTTCCACAGTAATTGTGACTTTTTACATATAAATCTTTGTTTTTGAAACACTAAGGAATCTCGCTAAAAAGGTTTACATGTTGCCCCAGTTTTAAAAAGTCTGGACAGAACACCTCTTCCCATTTTCCCTCATCACTATGGCTATGGCACCATGCCCCCTGATGGGGAGAAACTCTGCAGGAGGTACAGAGCGTCCAAGGCGGTGTGAATGTGAGGAACATGATGTCCATTGTCGTGTTTGTGTAGGTCATTCCAGATGTGTTTGTTCACCACCTTATTTGCCTCTATGAAGGTTTATTCTCTGGTGGGCCCACTGCCCAACAGACCTGTAGTATTGCTTAATATGTAAATTATGTAACCTGAAACTTGGGAATGTTTGGATGGGAATGTTTGCCACAAAATGTTGTATTCTCAAAGAAATTACAAGTTGAGCTTTCTGTGTGAAAAATACTAATATTTATGAAAACATGTTTGCATGTATGTTTTTTTTATGATTCATTTTAAGTGTATATTATTGATTTACTATTCCTTAACAGAGGCTTTGATGCAACTTTTTCCGCGTATGTAACCCGTGTAAAACAATCCTGTGAAGAGTAAAGTCAGTGGAGGAGCACAGACACTCGGACAATAAGCTGCTCTGAAGAAACGCTTCTTTACTTTGAAATGGAATTAAAAGGAAATGATTCTCTAACCCGAGCTCCCTCCTGCTGTCCTCGACAGGTCGTACGGGTTGTTGGTGATGCCGTGCAGGCGGTTGTGGGACTCGCTCCACATGCACATCTCAGCGGTGTTGGTGACGCCCATCGGGATGGCACCTGCTCTCTTCAGCCAGGCTACAGGCGGAGCATCGACCGTGGCCACCACATCTTTCCTGGAGGCCAAACCTCCGGTGTAAGGCATACCTGCAACACAGGAAAGTCATTCTAACGTGCTGGAAATGAGGATGTTGTTAATGAACTGTTCATCATAAGCTGAAGCATCTAGAAGAAAGTGCCATTGTTTCTGGTAAACAATAACCGGGTGCGGGTGCATACAGGTTAATTACGGGTTATTTGATGCATGTAATCATAGCGAAGGGCCTCGTTTCAAGTTACTGACAGGAGATCAGGTTTCTGGAAGTTTACCCTGGAGGGCGTACGACTCTTTGACGGAGAGAGGGACTCCCAGGAGAGGCAGTCGGTCCTCCAGAACCTCCTCTCCTCCAGTTTCCTCCTCGATCAGCTTGTCCACCATGGCTGCCTCCTGGAGGGCCGCATCGAACCTGGACCGAGGGAAAGAAAGAAGTACAACCTGAAGTTAAAGTCATGATTAAAAAAAAAAGGGTTGAAGTAAAACCTCCCAAGAGTCAGTTTGGAGAAATGAACTTTGAAAAAAAGAATCTTTAAATTGTATTACTACGCTGCTTGATCTAGGTTTTTGGTACAGATGTTTCATATAGAGACCCTCCCCCTTCATGGATTACCATTGAATACATCGAGATGAATGAAAAGACACCAAAGATTTATTTAGCTATCTTCAATAAGTGTCAATCACAAGGTGCACGCTGACCCTGCCAACTCTTAACATCAGTGGAGAAATGATTTCACAGTGACCGACCATTATTTCAAAGTGTTTCTAGAATATGCAGTATGAGGGTTCTCATGTCACACTTAACGATTCCTGATCTGGACAGATCTTGGCTCAGATGGGAGGAAGACCTGGGGATAAATTTAAACTGGGCAGCTTGTGCAGAGATAGTGTTACCTCTACTTTAAACTGCAGCTATACATTTGATACAAGATAATCTCCTGCGTCAGCTCGACATGAGCCCACATAATGAAAGTGTAACATACTCTAGATGTCCTTCCTCACTGAAAGGGGTTTTGTTTCGATGGATTTTCCTTCCTTTTTTTAGTGCCTGAGTCACTGTACCGTCATCTCAACTGTTACCGGGCTGGAGGACAAATGTCCCCTGAGGGGTTAAAGTACTACATTTAGAGTTGAAGCTGAAAGATGTGACGATGAAAGTGTATTTTGTACAGAGTTACACAGCTTCAGGACATTTTTAGCAACAAATAAATAATACATTAGATATGATCGGTTTATAAGAATTAGTAACAAAAGAATGCAACAAAATCTTTAAATTTGAGAAGCTGGAAGCAGCAGCTATCACGTAAAACCATTTTTGGACTATTGGAGTAGTTGAGTAGATTAAGTTGACAATTCTTTTTTTTTTTTTTGCAAATATGCTAAATACTAACGGATATCACTGTGGCAGCTAACATGTCTAACTTTAAATATAGAATATGATATGTAGATGATATAAATGACATGACTTTCTTGCCTGTCTTTGATGATAGCGTTCAGAAGAGGGTTGACTTCCTGGATCCTGTCGATGTAAGCCTGAACCGCCTCCACGCTAGTAACCTGCAGGAACACAACATGTAGACATACGAGAGAAGGTAAGGACACACACACACACACACACACACACACACACACATGAATCACAGAGCATGGGAACAAGTCAAACAGTTTAAGTTTGCTGGTGAATTATAAAAGTGGTTTGTCCTAAACTTTTTCTGAACCATTTCTTTTTGCTGAAAACTTCCCCTGACTTAGTTCGGGATTGAAATGATTGGTACCACTGACGGCCTGGCTCTGTACACTGAAGAAATCCTAACCTTAAAACAAACTGAGCATGTTCAATCATCAGCGGCAGCTCGGCTGGCAGCCTCTCCTGACTTCCTGTGTCAGAGAAACCCTGACTTTTGTTTACCATTAAATGTTTCAACAGAAAACAAAACGCTGTCATTTTGCTAGCTTTGACTTTCACTCTTGGCCAGCAGCCCACCGCTCTTCTTTCTCACTCTGAAACAGCACATTGTACTGCGGGTGCCGTACTGTATCTGTATCACTGCAATGTAGGTTTCTGGAAAATAAAAACCGAACATTTGGTGGCTCCCATTTTATCAGACGGCTTATTGACAGTCCTACTCATTGATACAGAACGCTGGATTTAAAGCAGAATCTGCATTTCAGACACCTGAACAACTTCACCAAAACTGTGGAAAGGGAGAAAACAAATATGTTTCATTATAATTCTTTGTAACTGTGAACCTACATACTGATACAATGTTTTATCAACTGACCTATCGTTCATAAAATGTAAGAGCCTTAAAGGTTACATTTTCACGTTCAGGTAAAAAAAAAAAGAGCTGGACCCAAGTGCAGAAGCAAACAAAAATGATTTATTTAAAATAAATATCAAAGGTCCAACAAAAACTTAGAACAAGGAGCCACGAGGAGACACTAGTAAACTGACAACTAACATACAATGAAGTGACAACATGAGGGAAGGAACACAGAGACTAATTAGACATGAGGTAATGAAACATAGGTGAGGACAATCAAGACCAGAAACACTGAGGACAACACAAAACAAATCATGAAACACGAAAGACACACAGAGATACCTGAGGATAAGAAATGAGAAAAACAAGGGAAACAAGCAACACTGGGATAAAGCGGGGAAACTCAAAAAACAAAACCAAATCCTGACAAATCTTTAGAAGGTTTTAAATCAACAGGAATTAAACAAGTATTCAAAAGTGAGCCAACAATACATCAAAACTATCAGATCTGTTTAAATAGATGACTGGTGATCAGACAGACAGGAGCAGCATGTGAAGCCTCGGCTATATAAAGTAATAACCTGAGTCAACATGCACTGATGTCTTACCTGAGTGTGTCAGGTGTTTTCTCTACTAAGTTAATGATTACTTTTCTTCACTCAGGGTTGTAAAACTATAGGCTGTGAAGTTTGTTACACCGCAGCTGCTTTTCATGTGTCAACATCATGTTGTGATAAGAAGATTAAAGTAGAACTGTCGCTGTGGCTTGTGGAGACTTTGTGTAATAACCTAGACTGTAAATATTAAAGGTGAACAGCCCCATAGTGCCGCTATCTTTAACTGAAACTATGAGACAAAATACTTCACTGACTGCTTCCAAACAAACATTGAGCTGCATTAGTGAGCTGTTCTAAGTGTACACACTCGGAGCAGGTAGTCTACACTCACCTCTTTTCTTCGGATCTTTGAGGCCAGCTGCTTCGCCGACAGCAGCAGCAGCGGGTCGCTGACGGGCGGAACCTTCTTCCCGACCAGATTGGATCTCTGAGGAGCGAAAAGCCGAAACACCAGACACAAGAAACCCGTGACCGCCTTGAAGACCACCACCAGAAACAATTCCCCGAGGCTCTGAGCCATGTCGGAGCCGAGGAGGGAGAGAGAGAGAGAGGATGGAGGGGACGACGTTTTGTTCGGCCGGTTCTGCTGCCTGCGTTACGGCAGACCTACAACATGCAGGTTATAAAGGTGCTGCGTTAAGTCCACACAGGGACAGGTACCGGAAGTGTGACGTGCTGCTTTCAGAATAAGTTTCGAACAGCGAGGTGTTTACCTTTTTGTAACTCTTTGTTATAGATAGCCTATACCGAAATGATTGTAGCCTATTTGTGTAACTTATTTCCGTTTTTGCCTATGTAATTTCTGTAAGTTTAGTAACATATTTTATATATATATATATATATATATATATATATATATATATATATATATATATATATATTTGTTTTTTTTAATCTATTTTTTAGTGTCTATTTTTTTGTACATTTTTTATTTTATTTTATTTTATTTTGTATTTAAATTGTACTGTGTTCACTTTTTTAAAAAAATTCTGTAAGTTTAATAACATATTTTATATATTTTTTATTTATTTATTTATTTAGTCATTTTATTTTTAAAATCTATTTTTTAGTATCAATTTTTGTACATTCTTAATTAATTTTTTATTTAAATTGTACTGTGTTCACTTTTTGTCTGCAATCTTTGCTGCTGTAACAATGTAAATTTCCCCATTGTGGGATGAATAAAGGATTATCTTATCTTATCTTATCTTATATTTTATTAGTAACCAGACTGAACTTGACAGCAACATTGCCCCCAAAAACAGCATCACACCCCTTAAGACTAACTTTTTGCAGTACGAGCGAGGTGGCTAACATATAATGTGCAAAATGATTTATGGCCCAATGACATTAAATATTCGATTATATTCATAGTGCGTAATTCTTTAATGCAAATTGACTAATCATTGTGAAATAACATTTAATGAGCAATATTGTTTATGACAGAATACCCTTTCATGTGCAATACTTCTCATGGTGTAATTGCATTTAATGTACAATATAATTTATGTTTCATTATATTCAACCTGCATTTATAGTCATGAGGCAATTGCATTCAGTCTGCAATCATTTCCCTGTAAGGTGCAATAAAAGCCAAAGGTCCACCTCTATGTGTAACTATGATGAATGGGCATCTGTGTGTTGCTGTTAGTGTGTGGAAATGTGATTAAATGTATTGTTTGTTTGTGTTATGATGTGCGTATGAAAATAAAGGCATTAAGACTTGTCTACTCTATTCTATATTCTGTTAATTACAATGTACAATTATAGTTAAATCCATTTTTTAATTATGACTTACAATTTCCTTTACAGGGATAATTTGTCAGTTTTCTTAGGGATTGCTAAATGCTCTAGTTGTAACATCTATAGTTGTGTAATTACTTTTCCAATGACCAACAACAGAACTCACTCTAACTGATGAAGACCAGGACATGGCATGACACTTCCCTTTAAAGGAAACCCCTAAGGAACGATTTTGATAACTGGACATTTTTGTAAAGTCATATTTCCAGGTTCAAGCACAGCAAATCTAAAACTGTACATAAGAGTTTTATTTTGAAAATCATGACCGGAACACATATGACTCATTCTTTCTACTCTGACAATGGCCTATATTTGTATCCCAGATTAACAAAGGTAAAGTTTGCGTGCAGTGAGTGCATGAATAGCTGTTTTGTTTAACTTTTGAAGCAGTTAAGTTTGAACAATAAAAGTTTTTTATTTCTGAGCGATGAAACAAAAACGTCACAGTGAGAAATATTAACTTCTGCTCCCCCCCCCCCCCCCTCAGTGTGTAATGGCTTCACAAACAGGCATTGTTTAATAGCTTACTTGGCACAGTTTACGCACATTACAGTTCTAAAAATACAAGTGGATCTACAAGGGAGTTAAATATAAAAAGCACAAATTCACAAATACTTTACATATTATGTAACTAGGCAACCAAGTATTACACAAAGTTTGAAAAATCCACTCCAAATTAAGAATTACAAGCTTTAATGAACCCTAAACATGTACAGTTAGATATAAGATAAGTAAGTTATACATATAATATTTACTGTACATTCACTTAGTTTATAATTAAAATGTCAACTATGAACTTAAAACAAACGAGATCATTTATGGCACACAAATATTTTTTATTTAAGATTTTAAAAATGGAAAGAGTGAAGAGGGTGGTGTTGAGGGGTTGGGGTTGGTGGGGCAGACGTAGGAGGGGCTTGTGAGTCTCTGAGGCTTCTGGAGGAATGATTGGTTAGATGCCCCATGCAGGAACACTGGAAACACAGAGGAGTCCTGCCCTGTGGAAAAGATTCATGAGACATGTGTTAGTGTGGACATAGTGTTACAACCTTTGCATGATATCTTTACCTATGATAAAAAGAATACACATAAAGTCATCTTAAGTTTATCAGCACTTACTTTGCTGTGTGACAGCAAGGTGCCCATCGCTCTCCAGCTGGTCCTGTAGTCATCCATCCTTCACATCTGCTCTGGAGTAAACACGTCTTTTGTTGCCATGGAAATCTTGGGTGTCGAGTCTTGGCCTTCTCCATCGTCTCGTCTTGTGTGTGTGTGGTGGTGGTGGGGGGGGTTGGTACATCTGAGAAGCAAACAAACAACAGTATAACAAAGTGGCTAAAGACAACATTTGCTTTTTATTTAAAAAAAAGTGGATATGAACATTAGATTCCTAATGTTAGACAGTATAAACTTACCTCTGTCTGCTAGTCACCTACATCTTATTTATAAAACATGGTTACATGCAACACAGTGATGACAATAAACAGTGTTTAATTACCTGTGCATGGAATTATCAGCCGTCTTTAGAAACTGTTGCTATTAAATATTACCTTACCTTTGTCTGGTATAGCCACCTGGACCGTACATAGACAAATACACAACAACATAACAAAGTAAGAAAGAGTAACTATCTCTGAGTCTGCACTATTCCAGAAGTTGATTTAAACTATCAAAAAAACGTGCCTAATGCTTGTACAGTACTTGCAGCTGTTAAGGCTGCCTAACAACATTGTCTGCCAGGCATGTGGAAAAGGTTTCTGGGGTTTTGAAAAGTCCAGCCAGACACAAAGATTCCACTTTTCACTTCCTGGAGGAATCAGGGCTGTCAGAGTCGCTGTTATCAACCACAGGGGGATACTCCCAGAATCCTCTTCTTCTGGATGGATGGAGTGGAGTCCATGTAGCTCTCCTCCCTGCTCCTCTTGGTGGAGGAGCTGAGGCCTGAAGTGGAAGTAGCACACCCAGTCATACTCATACCCAGAATCCTCCCTGAACCAGCCTGTTCCCTCTCCTCTTCACTCTCTTCTCCCCTCTCCTCTTCATACTCCTCTTCATACTCCTCTCCATACCCCTGTGGTCTCCTCATCAAACACAGGGGGATACTCCCAGAATCCTCTTCTTCTGTAGGAGCCTGATGTGGATGGAGTGGAGTCCATGTAGCTCTCCTCCCTGCTCCTCTTGGTGGAGGATATGTTCTGATCTTGAAGGTGAGGTAGGATCTTCTTCCTGTGGATGTCGGACGGACAGTCAGCAGCTGAGGAGGAGCATCAGGAACAGGAGGAGACACCTGCTGCCATCTCTGGTAGAAATCCTCCTGGAACTGCCGGTCCAAAGGGGAGAGAGATCTGTTGTCCTCCTCTTCAGGACATGTGTCTAGGATTATTGTTTGAGTTGACCGTGTCTTTACACCACCCACTGATGATTGTTTTTCCCTCTGAATGCCTGCTTTTAATCAGTTCAGTGTTGTTGAAGGGACTTATAATACTTTTCAGACCTTACTTATTGAGGGTCATCTGGAATGTTGCAGAAACTTTTTTTTTGATTGTCCTCTGTCCTCTTACATCTACACGTGTGCCGTCAATTCATTTTTTTACAAAGACAAAACGCCTCATACTGAACCTGCACATTTAAGGTTAAGCAAATTGTGCAATTCATTAAGACTTGGAGCACACAAAACAGTCAAGGCATCGGGACTTGTTGAAACCCCCCCCCCCCCCCCCCCCTCACTCCCTAGTTAACAATATGTACAAAAAGACATATGAACTTGACTTACTGTTGTTGTTTAGAAAGTGCACAATGGAACAGTCATGGTCTGTTTTGGGACAGTTAGCGAAGATTAGAGTGAACGGGCAAAAAGATGAAGACAGAAAACTAACTGACTGTATTATTAAACACACACACTTACACACACATACGTCTACACCACAGGGGCAGTCAGTACATTCTGTACAGTGATTAATACACCTTTACACCATCTTTGAATAAGTATACCTCAACTAGACCCAAAAGATTCACTGCAGCTTTCCAACCTATTTACACAAAGAGTCCCATTTAAGCCTCTAACAAAGGCAACATGAGGGTGTCAAAAAGCAGAAAAGGAGTGTCTTCTAGGTCATGGGGGAGAAGTAGAACCATGATTGGGGAATTGGACGCATTTCAATTCAAAATAATTTCCTTTCCTTGCTGTAGCACTTGGGCCACGGTTCCCGTCTTTGCTGCAGTTGTTGGTGATCAGATGAAGGGGGCACCAAAGCATTTAAGAAACCACTGGAGGCTAGGGCTGGGCGGTTGATCGATGCGGTGCAAAGACTTGAGCTGCTTGGCGCTCAGTTCGTCGTAAGCCAGGCGGTACTCCCTGTCGAAGGCCTCTACGGGATCATCAAAGTCACGTTCAGACTCTAAAAGGTTACCGACCAGCGTGATGTAACAGGAAGCTTTCCATTCGAAACAATCACTCACCTACGTCGATGTTCTCCCTTCCCAACAAGAACAAGACATACACCATCAGAGCTTTCACTCCAAACGTGATACTGGATGCAAAGTGCTACAAATAACTGCATTATGTAATGATATGTCAAATCTGAGCTTATGACATATATAAAGATCCACATATTGTTTAATTTTCAACCAACATAACACTGATTTATCAAACAAAAACATAATCTCAACTACAGCAACTTGGTGTTGGAATGAAATATTTTGGGATTTTGTCTCCCTCTAGTGGTTGATTTTGTTCTAGCATAAAACATGATTTCAGGATTGCATATTTCCTTTTCCTTTACAACTCCTAATGTAGCGTGGCTGTGTATTACTTATTATTGTTCACTCACTAAAGGATCCCCATTCTCCTGGTGCAGGTTCACTTGTTAGCATCTGTCTGTTAGAGATTAAAACAGAATGTGATATAACAAAGGTGCCTTTATGAAAATGCTTACTTTTAGCTGAAAATATTTATTTAATAAACTACTTTAATTTAATAAACTTGACTTTATATGTACAATAAACTACTTAAAATCAGGACTTTAACTATTGGTGTAGTATTTTTTTACAGCGTTATTGTTACTTTTACATACAGGTAAACGTAAGGGTGGGACAAAATATCGATGTGCTGACTCGTTTGATACAATTATCGTATCACTGGTGCCAAATACAGACATTTCAATTAAGAAAAACATTATATCATCAACAACTATAATACAATAACTTAATTTATATATTTCTGTAGCAGAAAGTTATACAGGTATCTCTTGTAGACTCCACTGAAGTAGCTGTCTGTCAGCACTAGGGGGCAGCATTACTACAGATTTTCATTCCAAATGACGCATACAGAGCACGTAGAGAGATGAGAAGAGGGCCTCTGCAATGCAGGTCAGTGGGTTAGTAGAGAATTCAAGCTGTTCGTGTTACACTGCATCACCACCATCATCATCACACTGTGCACACATGTCGGTGCTTGAGTTTCTGCTCCACACAAACATCGTGAATGATGTTCAAGAAACGTAACTTCTGGACCTCACTGACAGAACTTTTGATGACATCTTGATGACATCACAGCACGTCTTTTGTTTCATCTCTCTTTCCCCTGTAGCACAGAGACAAACACATGTGATATCTATGCTGCAAGCTCTGTACTGAAGTACAAACACAAAATACTCACATGTTGCTTGACATTTAATTTCAACATTATGAAGTGTGATGTGGTTTTGTGATTGAATGTTGTACACTTTTACTCTCTTTGTTTACCCAAAGGCCCAACTCGGGACAAGAGCTGGAAATAAGAAATAGCTATAAACTCTCTGTGCAGCACATCCGTTTCATGCTCTGTATCAAAACTATGTTATATTGCATTGACCCTATTAAATAATAAATTCAAGTTCAGATGAATACCTCTGTAACATTAAGTAGAGCCCGATCGATTTATTGACCAGCCGATAATACCGGCCGATATTAGCTTATCCAGTGACTATCGGTATCGACTAATTTTGTTGTAGATATCCTGCATTACTAGATTTATTCACCAGTCAAATAACATTTAATTTGAGCATCGTTGTATTACACTAGCAGTTCTCTTTCACCAGCAGAGGGCGCTATATGGATTATAACAAGCATCATCATTCTCCAGAGAGTCAAACTATGATGCACGTTCATGTTCAGATACTCTCCAGTTGAGCGACCATCTTGTCTTCATTAAATATCTTTTCCACAAGTGTTTGATCCACATTTGAGCGATGTGTATAATAACTATATCTACCTCAACAGATTGAACATAGATCTAAGAAAGATATCAGCCAAAATATGTCTGTATTGGATTTTTCTATCTCCCCAATATTTATATTGGTATCGGCCCCAAAAATCCCACGTCGTTCTGGCATTAGGCAAATAATAAACTTGGATATTTATTTATTTTAGCACTATAGCACAACTCAGGGCGTGTTTTCTGCATTATAAATACTTTAACAAGTGATATTCTTCAGTTGAGCTTGTTCTAAATTCTTTTGCTCTGTTGTTTTGATGCTTCATGAAAGTCAATGTTTCTTAATGGACCTTTAGGGAGCATGCAGTATAACACATAAGAGTTAAAGTTAACAATCTGAAAGAGCATATTGAGAGTGAAGGGTTCATTTGTGATTTATTTTGAAGAGCAGCTGTTAAAGGTTTCATCTGCGTCAATAGGAGTGTGTTATTTGCAAGTGTCATATTAGAGCTCGACTGAGTGAATGAAAAGAAATGTGAAATCAATAACGTCCACAGAGTAACAGCAGCACACACCCTGCTGAGCTATTTATTGATCCCATTATTTCAGGAGGGACCCCATTTCACAGCCAATTTTTTTGTGATGATCCTGACAAGCAGGGAAATTCAGATTTAGAGTGATTTCAGTTTCTACCAGCTGCAGGAAGGGCATGTTATGCAAAGTGTGAAAAACAAAAAAAACTGATTTGTATCATGTTTCAATCAGCTATAGGGCTAAGAGGCGTTATCTGGTGCAAATAAACTGCTTCTCTGCACAGCTCAGAATAAAACATAAATGCTCCTTGTAGGGGTTAAAAAATGCATCCCATTTGAGCAGAGAAAAACAGATTCCTCACCTGTGAGGTGAAACCTGAAGCCCCGAGACGTCCCGGGCGTGTAGAGACAAGAGGGGAGACGAGGGGGGGAAACATATTTGACTGTGTTTGTATACCTGTGTGAAACTGCTGTCTGGGAAAGTGCATTAACAAATGTAACTATAGGCAACTGGCCATCATTTAGAGATTATGAAGAGTTTATAATGTGTGCTGCGTCGTGTTTAGTGGGAGCTTTGAAGCTGTTTTGCATGCAGGCCGGCTGCAGGGTAAAACGATACGGGGTCAATGAACAACAGAGGGCGGCTTTGGGCTCTTTTGAATTGATTTCTTTCTCTGTTGTCACTGCATGCCTTCTACCTTTAAGCACATCATTTATAACTCCCATATCTGGTCCATTCTCTCGCAATAATTTACAACCAATCACATCTCACATTGTATTACCCAGGCTTTTCATTTTCCTTATGAGATACAAAAAAAAAGGTTACTGCCGTCTGTCTCCGGTCATCTTTAAGTGAACTCTAATTTACTTTACTGTTCCCTGTTGGATGGAGCAGCACTTCACTCTGATCCACTTTCCAGCACCTCCACTCTGCCCCAGGGACACATGTGGGCTGATCTGTCTGTCCCTTGGGGGTAAAAAGCGGACTGTGTTTGTGTTTAAGTGACCATTTTCATTACTTAAAATCACTAGTGTTTTATCCAGTCTGGAAACAGCATGTGCAACTGAGCAGGATTTTTTATCTGACATCACAATTAATAGGGTGTATTTGTGCCTAAATTATGCAAGGTTTACCCTTAATGGGTAGATTAAAAAACTGCCTTGGAATTAAAAAACCTTATTGAAAAATTTGAAATTCGTTTTTAAATGTAAGATATTTTTATAAGATGTGATCACCTCTGCCCTATATGGAAGAAGTCTGTAAAAAATGTAATTTACAATAAACTACTGGATCTTTAGGGGTGTTTTATCTACTTAATTATGCCAGAATCCACATGAGAGTAGGATCAGAACGAAAGAAATAAAGAAAATATTTAATATTGTGACATTTTCTTCTCCTTTATCTACTGCATGGTGCAAAATGGGGTTGAATGGATCTTCAATCGAAATCACAACAACTTCTTTCTAAAGTTGGTGTTACTGCTTTATTAAGCAAATCTGCTGTGCAGGAGAATGTAGTGCTGGCTTTAAATCAACATTGAGTCCAAGCAATGAGTCGAGCATTGCTTATTATTTAGATATCATAGGCGAACATGTGTAGCAAAGAAATGAATGTTTGCTGCCATTTTTGACAAGACTGCGTAATCTCTGCATGCATGCATTAAGAATGTATCATGTGAATAAAGTATGTGATGCTGCATCAGACAATATGTTGCATGTTTTTATCTTTCATAATGCTTTTACAATAAATAAATAAATCCACATCTGAACAATGGAAACATAACCATACTTGTTTTGTTTTGTTTGTGTCTTAAATATATAATTCTAATATAATATTGAATAAGATTAACTTCAGTAAAAGGATATATACATGGAATTGCATCATATTTAGTGCAATTTTGCTCCTTCTCTTAAAGTAAAATATAAGCTTTATTCAACCTACTGTACTGTGTTCAAATGTGTGTCACAAGTCATATTTATTAATGTTTGCCTCCCCCATCTCTTCTCTTCTACTTAGCATCGGTCTTTCATCCTATTTGGGAGAAGGGGGGAGGTTGAAGAGCGAGGTGGGACATGTGGCCACTAAACTCCCCCTCCTCACTTCACCCCTCTGCTCCTCCTTTGGGGACAGACGTGCAGGCACATGAAACAGCTGCTGTGCTCCAAAAAAAACCAATTACAGAGGCCCCCCGACTCCCCGCCTGGCTGCCTGTTAGAGCCGGGCAGGGGGAGCGGGTGATCGTTAGCACCCACAGATGAGTCCTAACGAGTGGGCTGCCACCAAGGTTTGGAGGCTCATGATATGGATTTACACGGCCCCAAACTGGATGGAAGTGTGGAAATTGAGAATTGTAATGCAGGAGAGGCTTGTATTGATGTTTTATTTACACTCAATTAATTATACAATTTGAAGTTTTATGGTGTGAGATACAGTTATTGTTATTTTCCATATTATGTTTCAAGGATCGCATGTGGATTAATTTTGAAAGACAACACATCAAGATTCCTCTAAGATTTAAAATACATTAAATACTAATAAAAAAATATATAAAATAAAGATAGCAGATCATTTCGGGGACTCTCTCTGTATTAGTCTCAATTTCACATTTTTCCTGTGTTTTGCTTGAATTGTGACGGGACTGGAAACAGCTCAGGTGTGGGTGATATTGATCCTTTCTCAGACCAGGCATTTTTTAAACTTTTCAGCGGGGGATCTGAATGAGCTAGCCTCATTAAAATACATCTTTGATTCCCTTGACGATTCCCTCTTTGAAGGATGGACTCACATTGATTTTAAGCTTGTTTGAATTCTGACCATAATGGACAGAAAGAATAAGTGACTGGTTTTGTTGTTAAGGCAACCACTATTTTTCTTTAAAAAAAAACTTTGCCAAAACCCAAAGTATATGAAAAAGTCAAATCTTGAATTGTTGATGGTGCTGTGAGAAAAAGTTAAGGGGATCCCCAAATCCGTTGCAGTTCACCCAGAGGGGAACACAAACAACTGTTCAAGAGTTGTAGGTATCTACCCAACTGTTGAGAAAATTCACATAATCCAAAAAAAGTTGTGCAACCGTAAAAGTCAGAATATTTAGAGTCTTAAGGGTTCATCCTCTGAACACTATGAATTCAAATTCATGAAAATCCTCCAGTTTGATTTACAGATTTCATAGGTGGAACCAGATAGATAAATTGATACTTTCTTAATCCTTTACAGGAAATTAAAATGTCACATTCAAGACACCAGCTCTAACTCTTAATGGAAAAAAGAAAAAGTAGGAACATAAAAACTACACAAAGAAATACTTAAAAAAAAGTTTCTTTAACAGAAAAACAGAAAACTTACAATTAAGAAGATCAGAGAAATCTAAGAAATGTAATAAAATGTGTAACAGGCTAAGATGCTTGCTAGTATGCATTGTCAAAAACTAGATAATTATCCAAGAATTCAACTTTTATCCTAAAACATATTTAAAGTATAACAAAAACATCCCTCAAAACTCTTACCCCAACTCATCCCTCACATTACACCATGGTCTCATTATTTGTGAGGCAGAAATGAAAGGTGCCAACCACAAATTAACAAATACACATTCCATCAGGGAACACTATCTTCAGCCATTGTTTCTGCCTCAAAGTTAAGAGGATTGAGTTTATCTGACAGCTCATTGTACACACAGATAGCTTAGTCATTTGAGTGATCGGTTGATAAAGACGACAGAAAGTCATCATCGGAAAATCTTGCCCCAACACTAACCATGAGATCAGAAAGGTCAGCGGGGTCTACATAATCCGCTGTCACACACTTAAACACACACACACACACACACACACACACACACACAAGCATGAATGCTCACAAATAATCCTCACACACATGCTCACTGAAGCCTAACTTGGACAAATATAACAGTCAGTGTGATAAATAAGTGATCAGATGCACTAAATAATAAATAGTATATATTATTATCGGCAACAATGGTGTTACTTTTTCTTTCCAGCACAGAAATAATAAAGCGACGGTGATAAATAATTCAGCGAGCGTCTGCAGATCTGTTCTGACAAAATAAACCAGCTCACAGAGAATCACACACCTATGTCAGAATGTGTTAACGGTGTGTCAGTATGCTGCTGCGAGGTTTCAGATTGCTGTGACACACTTTTTTTTATTGCATCCAGCAGCTCTGGGTGTCCCACGCACAATGTTCACAGTCAGGGGAGAAATATCCATGTCAATGAGCCAGAGTCAGCTTTTAAATCTCTCTGTCAAAACACAACATACTTTTATCTTGAATTATCACCTATAGGAGCTGCTGTGACCTATTTAATAAACCTATTTATTCTGCATCTTGTGACTAAATATCCTTCATTTGATAACATTTTCTAATTAGAGTCTTTTTGTTAGACAATTTATCAGAAAACATCACATGTCTAATTATACCCATGTCAAATTAAAGCCTTTAAAAGTACTTTAAAATCCAGGAGGTGTTCCTATATGGTGTTCATATATGAGAGGAATATGAACTTGGACTTAATCCAGCCAACACATCCCATGACACTTATTTAATGTTATTTAATGGCTTCTGAAATGCTTCCCATCTAATTTGCAGTATTTTGACCAGAAAGTGTCTGTTCAGCAGGTTTAAAGAAAGTCAGGTGGGCAGTATGTGGCCTTTGATTATCTTTTTGTTTTCAGTCATCACATTAATTTAATAGATATAGTTTTGCCTCCAAATTTTTACAAGAAAGTTGCATATAGTTCACCAGTTTCCACCCATTTCCCCGTTGTAGTCAGGCCAGTTGTCTATATACGCAGATGACAGTCTTTCGTTCATTCGCATCTTATTTGCATTTTTTTAACCAGAAAGTGTCCGTTCAGCAGGTTTAAAGACATTCAGGTGGGCAGTATGGGGCCTTGAATCATGTTTTTGTTTTTAGTTATCAAATTAATTATATAAATATTAGTTTTGCCTGACAATCGTTAATAAGAAAGATGTAATATAGTTCACGAGTTTCCACCCCTTTCCCTTTTGCAGTCAGGTCAGTTGTCTATATACACAGATGACAGTCATTCGTTCATTTAAATAGTCCTAAGAGGTCAAACCTTTCAATATTTAAGAAAAAAGTAAACAGAATTTAATCTAAAAGAAGTGTCTTTTGCCCCTTTTATTGGGCTTTTAATCAGCTTGTGACCTCCTCAGATTAATTTTGTCATCCCTTTAGGCATCTAGACCCCCAACCAAGCTTGGATTACCAAATGGGAAAATCTGCCCCAAAGCCCCAGGTTCACTTCAGGTCGCTTTACTTAGGTAATCAAGGTATCTGTAGCAAGAATAATATCAATCAGGGTAGATTCTGAGCCTTAAGGCTATCTGCTACAAATTAATCATTACAGTTTAGTGCTTAGTTGTACACATTCCTACATAGAGCTGTGTTTGGAGTATTGATCAGTCTCCACACATGAAGCTTTTTGAAACTTGTCGGTAAAATGTTACACACAAATGCAGCCCTCGTATCAGAATCTACCTCTGGGATTTTTTTCACAAACCCATAGTGGGTTTTATTCTCAGAAGATACAGGTCAAGACAACAGCAGCAACACAACATAGAGCTATAGACGGACTCATGGGACAATTAATGCTTAAAATCATTATCATCAAAACAGGAAATAAAGGCAATGCGAGTTTTCTTTTATAAAGCACGTTTCAGCAACACAGCAATTCAAAGTGCTTCACGCAAGACATCACAAGCATCACGACAAAGGGAAAAAATTGACTTTTAAGACATGTAAACATCATCAAAACAAATCATAACCAATCACAGAGAAGATTGAAAATGAATTATGTTAACATAGGATCCAAGAGAAATAAAGAAATGTCTATTACATATAAATTAGAAAGTATATTTGCTTTGCATATTGAAGATAACAGGTCATTTTGCTCTTACCAGATACAGACTCACAGGATGGTCTTGCCTAATCCAAATAAAAAAGCTGTCAAGTGTTCAGGACATGATTTAATTATGATCCCAAAATAATACAAGATAACCAGAGATCAACAAAACAAATACTATCTCTATATTGGCTCTAAAATGTATTACCATTCTGCAAAGTGGGATTTTCTAAATATCAGGCTGCATTTGAATAAGTGTCATCCCATATCTAATTCTAATTCTGATCACATCCAGACATATAGGTGAGAACTGGGCCAGCTCAAGCGCCCCCACAGGTGCATTTTTTTTTTTTTTTTTGCACGGTGATCACATGTGGACCCGCCCCTTCGCCTCCTCGCCTCCAATAAAGCGCAGCAGAAGCCACCGCTCCTCTTCCTTAAGGCACAGCGAGGGAAGACGCAGAGGACGTAAAACGAAACCTCGCGTGTGTGTGAGAGTGTGTGTGTGTGGCTGCAAAAGAAAGATGATTAATTAGTAAAACAGAAGCTGGTTGTAACAGGACGCCGCAGCTGATCCGGGTCTCAGAGGACACCGGCGCATGTGGAGGTTGTGGGTTTTTTTGTTTTTTGTTGGAGAAGCTCAGGTGAGTGTGGAGCGCGCCTCAATGCCTTCTAGCTGTCGGTGCGTCAGCGGTTTTTTTTTCTTCTTTTTTTAAATTTCGTGGCATGTATCCGATGTAATTCTGCATTTCTGAGCTTGCATTTGTGTATTTGTATGAAACACTTGTCCGTGACAGACGAGCCTACAAACTCAGCTCAGTTTGGCATCCATAATTCACGACACGCAGGTTCACGCGGGTTCCTGCACGGCATCAGTAAGCTCGTCCAGGCTGACTGTGGATCTTTTAATGTGTTTGAGCAATGTCACATTGTATGAAGTATTCCTGCCCGGGTGATTGGATCGGTTTTAAAGCGTGTGTGTGTGTGTGTGTGTGTGCAGAGTGCAGGAGAGGCTTCATCAACCACTGATGTTATCACTGCTATCTCAGTGAACGTGTCTCACAGCCTCATTAAAGACCTCAAACTCTCCAATGGGTTTGTTTTTCTTCTTAATGACATGATTGATCTTCTCACATGCTCCTCTGATTGTCTCGATGCAGATAGAAGATATATATAAAAACGTTAGTGAAAGGTTCAGGCATGCTGCGTATAAGAAATGTGCGTCATCCGCAGACATTTTTTGCAGTCTTGAATAAGTTGCCACGCTTATCAGGTCATTATTCTGCCAGTTGAGACAGATCAGTCATACACTTCTCCATGATTTAGTGAATTAACGCCCCTGTTTCCGCCCCCCCCCCCCCTCCTCTCTTCACTCTCCCTCTTCAGTTTTAACAGGCCGCAGCGTCACGGGGCGGCTCGTGCGCACTGGAAACCCGGTATTCAATTGGTGGAAGCAGGAGGGGAGCCCCGGCCCTTTTCCACTGCAGGAGGAGGAGAGCACAGTGAGGAAACAGACAGAGGAGACAGCATGAGCCTGCGCAGTTTTTACGGCATGAGGGACTTGATCCAAACTGCGCACTGACTCTGCAGGATGCACCGCTGCAGCTGCGTAGTTTGTTAGACTCCGACGTGCACCAGCTGGTTCCGGACTACAGGAATTAGGCCCCCCAAACCGGGCTCGGACTACAGCTGCGACATTTCCATTGAGAGTTTTTATCACCTCCCGCGAGCTGTGGTCTTGCAGCGAGCCATGGGAAATGTAAACACTTAGTCGGGCTGGATTTTAAAGTACGCACACGTCCCACGTCCCACCTCCTCCTCCTGGGAAGTCCGAGATGGAGATGGGGATGGAGACGGAGAGGGTCGAGTTTGAGCTGCAGGCAGACCCGGAGCCACCCATGCACAGCGTCCACGGGACCAACCGCATCCGGCCGTCCTCGTACCGGGCCCTGAGGAGCGCCGTGTCCAGCCTGGCCCGGTTGGATGACTTCAGCTGCGAGAAGATCGGAGCCGGGTTCTTCTCTGAGGTGTTTAAGGTGAGACAGATGCTGCAGATGTTGCAGGCTCGAGGCTTAACTTGACATCCTCCTGGTTGTCTTGGTTACACCAAAGTTTGTGCCTTAAAATTTAAGATCACATGACAAAAGTGTGAACAGAACTAAACTTTTTCTGTGAGTTGTGATAACTTCCTATTAACTCACATGATCCCCTCACCCTTTAGGAAAGACGTATCTATGGCAACCAGTGCATCCTACACCAAACACCAAGCTGAGAAATAGTCGCTGAATAATTGCAAGCGGAAATTGGTGTTGGAAATTTACCCCTTTACTGTCTCGTCTTTTGTTTTGCACATGTTTGCACTGACCCACATGTTGTGTGAGATGGACATACAGTGTGTCTTTGTAAGTGTAAGTGGATACAGTCAGGACGGGTAGATCTGGCACACGTGTAGGTAAGACTACACTCCCTTTGTCACGCTGCTCTTCACATCCATGGAGACTAATTCTGAGCATCGCCTCATCAATGACCCGCACTGAGCTGTCACATAAAGAGCGACGTGATGGTGTGAGAGATTAAACACAAAGAGGAGCTGGACAGATAGAACAGCATCACTCACTTCTGGATATTAGTCAAATGCATTATATGCAGTTTGTTTACATTTTAGTAAGCATGGATATGAAACAGGTTTCTAGTAAGTGTTCGGGATGCGTTCAAGGACCATTTAGGAAGTATCTCAACATGCTTCATCTTGAGTGTTTTAGGACTTTAGGGGTGCAACTATGACTCGTATAGATCTGAAGTTCCTTATTTAATCAACTTGTCTAAAAACTGCCAGAGAGGTGTTGTCTTTGAGAGTTGTTTTTTCCAACTAACCGCCCGACACTTGATTTAAAATGATGTATGAGAAACAAAAGAATGATTTGAAGAGTGAAGTGGAATACTTTTGGATTTTTGCATTTCTATATAGAGCCACACACTCGGTTTAAAACATATACAGTCGCATTTAGAATAAAATAGGAATATGAACAAGTCTCCTTTTTTAATGAGACTCTGAGCTCAAACAATATGTTAGATTATGGAACTTTATTATCCTGTTTTGGAGACGTAATCAAATGTATCACTTGCTTTGCACTTTGATAAACTGGATGTTTAATTCGAGAAAGTTTGAACCTTGAAACGAGCTGTTTCTGCTCAAAGTGGGTTGATGGATGGGTTTTTGCTGATCTCCAGCAAAACCTAAGTTTGTAATGTTGAATTAATTTTGTGTTTAACTGAAGACAACAAGAACCGACCTCTGAATTTGCAGAAAGAAATTGTGGTAAAATAAAAAGGTTCTTATTTTATCTATAATGAAACTTAGAAAAAAAGAGCGGTGCGGACTGAAGAGCCATCCCTAAAAGAATACTGACAGCATGATTTATGATAAAAGTGATCTCTAAATGCAGACTTTGTTGTGTTATTATCTTAGGGGTGGTAAAATAAATACTCAGGATGATCACAGCTTACATGTAAAAGTAACTGCTAGTGGTGATGCTTAATTTCACAGAAGTCTTCTCGCACAGCTGTGCATGTTCACAGCTGGATTGAGTTAAAGGGCTCTTAGATGAAGTTTGATGGATGTCTCTTAATTGTGATCTGATATCTTTGTTTAGGTCACAAAGGTTTCAGTGTGTTCTTCGTGTGGAGTTCTGGGTCTTGTCTCAAAAATTTCAGAAACCTTTTGAATGTTTAAGGCAAATTTCTAATGAAACTTTCAGACATTTTCCTTAAAAAAAAAAAAATTAACAAATTCCTTTGTTACTTTTAGTTTTACTTTTTTGAAAACTTTCAAGATTTTTCCTTTGCAAACTATTTTTAAAGATTTCTTTTTGGAATAGTTTGCCTTTATTTGGACAGGACAGTGGATAGAGTAGAGTAGGTAATCAGAAGATCGCATAGGCAATGACATGTTGGGAAGTTGCCGCAGGTCGGACATGAACCCAGGGCTAACACTTTTGTACACTTCTAGAAGTTAAAGTGAAATTTCCTTTGAAAACTTTCAGAAATTCTCCTAAAACTTTTGCAAATTTTCAAGAAACCTTTTGACGTTTGCCTACAACTTCTTTGATAACTTGGGGATGATTTCCTGGGAAATTTGGGAATTTATCATTCAAACGTTCTACAACATCTTCTTGAAAATTTGAGTAGAATTACTTTAATGAGTCCTTGACACATTTGGGGAAGTTTGTCCTGGAAGCCTTCAGGAAATTGTGGAGTTACTTTAATGAAACTTTCTGAAATGTTCTTGCGTTGTTTAACCTCTGAATCGTGTTGTTTCTTGTAATTCCACATTAGACGCTCTAAGTGTTTGGCATTTTGCATAAATAAAGGTTTACTCTAACCTTTAGTGGTTCAAATTGAGAATTGGCAAGGCTGAGGTGTTGAAGAGTAAGACTTACTGCTAAGCCTTTAATAAAAATACCTATTCAAGTGAACCTTCATATTATGTAGTAAGAGTCTTTCTGTTGTGAATTCACTCTTTGTGCTCGACTCTCTGAAGGAAAAAAGAAAAAGGCAATTAGTCGTCTGAAGCCACTCCCTCTGCTGTGACCTTTGAATGGCCAATGAGCATGCAAATGTCACTCTGTTTACTGCCACTTTGTGAAGTTGGCACTCAGGTTTGCATTGCTTTGCCCTTTTGATGGTGCCATCTAAATGCAAAATTGTTACCGTGGCTATCAGTCCTATTTAAAAAGTTTGCTGACATGACTGACTGAATGATTGTTCCTGTTTCCTGGATCGGTTGAGAGGAAAAGGCCTGAACATTCTGCTGTTTGTGTATTAGATGTAGCAGTTGCTAACATGTACGTAAAGCTTTCAGGCTCTGAAATGGGTGTCTTACACTTGGACACAAAAGGCTCTGGCCTCCTGCCATGTGTGTGTGACTGTGTTTGTGCTGTTGTTATTGAGCTTCAGCTCCCTGTGCAGATCAATGGAGGCTCGCGGCAGGCAGACAGGGAGCCATTCACCTCTCCATTGTGCAATTGTGCAACCCTTAAAAAAAACAAAAGAGCAAGACAAAACGAGAGGTGAAAGGAAAGGAGCACACGTGTCGAGACAAATCCTTCAGGTGCTGTTTTTCGTCTTCCTTTTTTAATATTCTTCAAAGGGAGGTTCCTGGTTACGCTTGGCCCCTGTGCAAGACTCCGGCTTTTGTTTTGGTTTTTCTATCCCCCTCAAAGTCAAGCGGAAAATCCAAATGCTCAAAAGCAATGAAACGACTTAATCTGCAAATAAAAATCTGCATTTCAGTTAACTATAGGAAGCATTTTTATATGCATCTTGCATGTTTCCCATGGAGGTTTCTTTCAAAATCAAGCTGGACACCTTTCTATTAAGATTATCCTCTTAATGGCTCATTTTCTCTTCTGATAATAAATCCCTATGCTATATGTGCAAATACAGATTTTGTATTTGCACCTGTTGTCATAGAAAAAGGAAATAAACAGGACAGTGTTCTTTCTCCATAATTTACATGAGACATGGAAATAAGACAGCAGCGTTTCAGAAGCTCTTCCTACAGTTCTTCACTGTTGCATTTTCAAGTTAGAAGTCTCGTCTTCTTCATGTCAGCGGCAGCTTGTTGTCACTGTTTGTAATCGCTATTTCCTTTACAAAACCACCATGTTTTTTTTTTTTGAGGAGTTTGAAACAGAATGCCTTTTTTTTTTTTTTTGCAAGAGTAAGATTAGGTGGTTAAAACTACCAGTGTGTATCTGTGCTTTAATCTGTAGCCAGAGCTAAGTAGATAAGTTAGTCGAGCCAAAAGTAACAAATTCAACCCATCAGCTGCATCATGTCAAGCTCGGCTTCTAACACTCTGCATCTTAATCTTATAAAAAGCACAACTGATTTTAAAGCTCCCGTGACGAATCTTCTGTTTGCACTGGCTTTGGCGCCCCCTGTAGACAAAGTGGAACCTCTTATCCTAGCTGATCTTATTACGTCGCAATCTGTTATGGATAATATTTGCGGGGATGTACGCCTAATTAGCCTCAAGCTCATGTAGGCTAAAAACAATAGACCTTAGTCAAATATTAATAATCTGTTTTGATGTCAGGCAGCTTTTCCACGGATGAAAACAAAACTATTATTCTCTCATAAATACTCAAAGCTTTATCTTTTTCTTTTTTCAATGCACCTGGTCGTACCCTGGTTCTTTAAAACACAGCACAGGTAGAAGAAAAGAGTTTCGTAGCTCCGTTCTCTCGATCATTTTGGGTCTGATCTGAATGTCTGGTAATTGATGCAAAAAGTGGGACGTGAAACTGAAATTTTAAACACATCTCCATGAATCACACAGTGAGAAAAAAAGCTAGTCATCATGGTAATTAGCCTGATTAGAGTCTAGTGATGGAGGAAGGTGTGTGTCTGGATGTGTCGTGTGTGTGTGTGGTCGCTTTAATGCACACACACAAGATGTGATGATGATGATGATGATAATTAGCTGCAGGAGAATAATTGGATAAAGAGGGGATTCAAACAGACTGGAGTCTCCATAAGACAAATACTGTCGGGCTGAATGAAGGGTTCATGTGTGTTTATGTGCTTGTTTATGTCTGTGTGACTGTGTGTCAGTGTGTGTGTGTGTGTGTGTGTGTGTGTGTGTGTGTGGCAGCTGCTGGTGACAGAGAAGATGTCTTTCCAAACACAGCCTTGGTGTTTGTGTGTACAGTGTGAGCGCATGGTTTGTGTGTTTCTATATTGTATCTGCTGTAAGCATCATGGCCGACAGTTCAGCATTACGGTCTGTTATCGTCTTCTACAATAGTAAAGTCATTAAACAATCACATTGTATTAGAAAAAGTTCTACATCTTGAAACTTGAGTCACAAATGAATGAAATGTCATTTAAAAAAAAATATTCTTAATTACATTAAATAGATTTCAGTTTGTGTCCTGAAATGTTGAGAACTGCTGACTTCAGCGCTGATTTAAAAAGTTGCTTAAAGTTTATGGAAGTGAAAAACAATTGTGGAAACGGATCCAAGAAGATGTCAGCTGACATATTTAATTTTTTTAATCAGAAAAAGCTCTGAACAGTTGATTTATTATGAGCGATTTTGTTTTTTTTGGGTTGAGCTGGTCGTCGCTGACGGGCTCTTTCTTTTTATCTCGTCGAGTTGATTTCAACCACTTGTCTTGAAGTTGTGGAAGACGCCCTGATTTCGGGACGGTTCCCTTCAGGACGTGTTGAGATGTGACCGGTACTCAGGAAATTCCCGCCGTTGTTACATCGGAGCTGGAAAGGTAAAAAGACAACAAAGGAGGAAAGAAAAACACAAACCGCGATCCATCATCGGCTGTCATTTGTGAGCTTGTGATCCGCTTGAGTGTTCATGGTTAGGCGTGTGTGTGTGTGTGTGTGTGTGTGTGTGTGTGTGTGTGTGTGTGTGTGTGTGTGTGTGTGTGTGTGTGTGTGTGTGTGTGTGTGTGTGTGTGTGTGTGTGTGTGTGTGTGTGTGTGTGTGTGTGTGTGTGTGTGTGTGTGTGTGTGTGTGTGTGTGTGTGTGTGTGTGTGTGTGTGTGTGTGTGTGTGTGTGTGTGTGTGTGTGTGTGTGTGTGTGTGTGTGTGTGTGTGTGTGTGTGTGTGTGTGTGTGTGTGTGTGTGTGTGTGTGTGTGTGTGTGTGTGTGTGTGTGTGTGTGTGTGTGTGTGTGTGTGTGTGTGTGTGTGTGTCCATGTTGCTATTGGATGGTGGTGTTGGTATGGGGGAGCCAGTGCAGACTTGAACGTCAGCTGCACAGTGTCACACTTTTACCTCCTTGTTCCTGCTCTGCTGCCTCTCACTACACAAACCATTTCACTTTGTTTACGTTCTGCACGGACACACAAACAGGGAAACCGCTGAGCCTGTGATGTGCCTGTCTTCACTTGAACCGCAGTGTTTAGTGCTTAAGATATTTCATCTTGACTTGGGATTAAAATAGAGAAGTGTTAGGCAAGAGTTGCACCATTATCTGTTTTCAGACCCCCCCTTGTTTCCAAGGACAGTGTTGTTATACATTTCAAGTCACTGTGTGTGTGTTTGTGTGTGTTTACATCAGTACACAATGAGTGTTTCCTCTCGGTCACATGTTGGCAGTGTGGTCTTCTTAAGCTGAACTTGGAGGAAGGCTGCTCCCCTGCAGGAGGGTAAACAAAGCGCTCGCTGTTTGTGTCTAGTTGGTATTACAGAATTGTTGTGGTGCATTAGCTGTCACAACTTTTTCTTTTGGAAACTTTGGGTAATTTTCTTTTTAAAATCTTCTGAGAACTTTCACTATTAAACTTTCTCATTTTTAAAATTTGGGGGATTTTTGGGGAAAACGTTTTTGCAGTTTCTTACACGTATTCTATAATATATCGTCATATTATTCTTACTTACTCACTGCTCTCCTAAAAAAATGTTTAGTTTCCGTTTGATCCTTAGAGAGATTTCAATATCTTTGAAATCACGATGACTCATGGATTTGAATTGGTGCAATATAACATTTTTAAGATGCAGCAGGACATTCATTTCCCAGAAACCCCCTTGCCCTATAGCTTTTGAGCTTCCAAATAAAACATTATTTGAAGGTAGTTTCAATTAAAAGTCACAAAGACATACTGTCAATGAAAACTGCCACAAAGCGTTCACTGGGCCAATCACATTTCACTTGCAAATTGTTTGAGTCTTGCAAGAAACACATTCATATAACACTGGAGAGTAGATATCCTATGATGCAACTCAGTACAGTCTCTATAACCTCTTCATGTTGTCTTCTCCACCTTTTTTGAATTCTGTGCTTGGCTTCACATATTTCATGTCAGATGTCTCGATCTTGAGAGATCTCTGATGACTTCACTCTGACATCATTGGGGTTATTTTCTCAAATTTCATAAAGCTATTCAACATAAGCCAGGAAACAATATCAGGATGCATGAGTCCAATTATTTCACCAACTGTAAATTGTTACCTTGGGTCACCACCGGTCGTGTGGTTAGTTTGCGTGCTCCATGTACAGAAGCTTAAGTGGGCGGCCCTTGTTTGAATCCAACCTGTGGCTACTTTCCAGAATGTCATTCCCCACTCTCTCATAGAAGAACATATTTGGTTAAATGTTGTGGACTGCCCCTTTTAAAGTTTTGTTCCTCAAAGGTTCTTATCTTTGTAATTCAGATTTCCCTTTTCTTCAAGCTGCCGCTCACTTTGTCACTCATAAAATGAAATAAAAAACAGACGATAAGCAATCAGCAAGTCTGTGATGATAAACAAGAGTTTCTGTGTATCTGAACTCGAGTGACCCCCTCATGTTTAGGCCCGTGCATGTTGTGCTGGAGGAGGAAGGAGGTGGGAGGTGGGGTGGGGGGTGTGGGGATGTGATCAGCCCAGTGCTGCTGTTGTGGAACAGAGCGATGAGGCCACTGTGTGTCAGCTTGTCTGCTACCTGGACTGTTCACCTCCTGGATCAGGTAAGGTTTCAGAATCGTGTGGTGTTGGGTGGGGGTGGGGACCTCCCTGCTCGCTCGCTGATGGACCCGGCCTGGCTGGGCTTAACACACACACACACACACACACACACACACACACACACACACACACACACACACACACACACACACACACACATTCTCACATTCTCCCTTTGAAGCACTCACAATTCTTTATTCTTTTTTTTTTTTTGCTGGTTCTCGCTTTACCAGAGAGCAGAGCCTAAGGCGGGAGGCTTAAGCCCTGAGATGTTTTGTTGGAGAAGCTAATTTTCTCCACACACACATGTAGTGAGTGGAGTCCAGCCCCCTCGGGGACGTTTACTCACGCTCAATTCACACTCCAGCTCATCAAAGCTCACTTGTCAAAGCAGTTGAAGCTTTTCTTGAAGTGCTGATTTAACACAAATTTCCTTTAGTCTTGTGCAAAAAAAAATGCTGCAAAAGTTGCACATGTAAGGGCAAAGATGATTTTATTTTTGTATGTGCCTGGTTACAGACCGGGCAGATACTTTGTCATGTAAATACTGCAATGAATCAAGAACTAGTTAAACATTTACATCTTATTGTTTTGATTTTCAGTCTTACAGTTAGAAAGAATGATCTATTTCCACAAACAGTCTCTGGCTTTTATTTGGAGAGGCTCAGTTATGTATACGTCCAGCTGGTGGGTTGATAACATCAGCTGTGATATAACCTTGTAATTCACAATGGAGAACGATGCCTTGTAGAGTTCACCCAGTGTCCAGAGGCAAAGTCATACAGTAATGTGTGTGTTTGTACATTTTGTTGTGTGGTCTACTCCCCAGAACCTTTGCAACAACATGTGATTTCATCTTTTTCTTAGTCGCAATTCCACTTAAATGTCTGACACCTGAAAATGTTTGTCCACATTCTTTTTAGCTACCCAGTAAAGTTATAGTTATCATATACACAGACATGTGTAAACACAGGGCTGTACTATACAATTTATGACAGAAAGTTCATGCCCTCATATTCTTTTGCATATTTGTGGTGTTTCATCTTTTTTTAGAAAGGGATTTTTGAAGGTCAAAATCCATGAATTTGCATTTTTTTAGGCTCAGATCATACACAAAGGAAGCAGGATTTGGTGTTAGAGTATGGGCAGGGCTGATTTTGAAAGGTGTTTAAGCTAGAGTATGACACAATATTTCCCTTGCAGTTTAATCGTAAAAGAAAATGTGCAAGATGAGAATTTTTTCAGCCTTTTTTTAAGTGGATAGCTAAGTATTTTCAAAATCCAGCTATGGTCCAATACAGAAAAATCGAATGAAACGTGTCAGTTTCATCCTTTAAAACATTTGGCAAAGAAGCTTAAACTCTGTGGAACACGTATCTTAAAAGTCAAACACTTTCTTCTTGTCCTTGAGTGCATCCTCCATCTGCAGTCTCCGACACAGCCTCCTCCTCTCTCTCTCTCTCTCTCTCTCTCTGTGTAGAAGTCGTCCCCGTCTGGCCCCGGGTAATAACAGACATCGCTGCACATGTTGGCTGCACCGAGCGAGAAGCAAAAGATGCCTGTGACCTTTCCTCTGCTGACAGCGGCACTTTGCAAGGCCGAGTGTGTTTGAAGGAGAGATTTAGGGTGTGTCTGGGAGCGTGCATGTGAGCCGAAGTCTGTCGTGTGTGTGTGTGTGTGTGTGTGTGTGTGTGTGTGTGTGTGTGTGTGTGTAATTGCTTCATGTCATAGAGTTTTGCACAGACAAGGGCATCAACATTCCTGTGGAAAGTCCATGGCGATGAGCAGTATAGTGGTTGGCATAAAGCTTTTGGACAAAAAAACAAAACATGCATAGCTCATGCTTTTCAGGGTTGAGGTTTGCAAATGGCGAAACACACACACACACACACACACACACACACACACACACACACACACACACACACCTGAGAA
Organism: Labrus bergylta; assembly: GCF_963930695.1. NCBI lineage: Eukaryota > Metazoa > Chordata > Actinopteri > Labriformes > Labridae > Labrus > Labrus bergylta. Next base: position 6,668,974 of record NC_089216.1, on the reverse strand, counting down.
AATGCTGCCCTGTGAGTCAGACACACTCTCATCCTGTAATGATGATGAGTGAGAGGTTGTTTATTTGTCAGGTCGTCGGGACAAAAACAGTCGTGTCTGGCAGCATTGCAATTCCAACCACTGCTGCCTCAGCAGTTGGCCCACGGTTGCACTGTAACCTGCTCATGTGAGTCAGAGAGTGAGTGTGTGTGTGTGTGTGTGTGTGTTTATTAGTGTACTGTATGTGTGTGCAGTGTTTCCCCTAAGTTTAAAGCGTTGGGGGGGGACAAGCTGACATGCCGACACAGCGACACAAACACTTGAAGGAATCTTGGTGTTCATGTGTTACTTTTAATGGCAGCTGTCCTTTTCTATCAGAAAGGTATCCTTAAATGACTTCTTTCCCTGATTTTCAACTCTATCCACTATCCTATCCCTACAATAAAGGCACAAAAAGCCCAAAAATAAATCTTATAAAGGTGGGCGGGGGGGAGCTGTTTGGGGGGCCGCCCCCCTAATATAATGGTAGGGGAAACACTGGTGTGTGTGTATGGCTGTTGTAATTCCAGAAGAGTATCTAAGAGTTTCTTCAAATAAGTGAGAAAGCAGATGTTGTAAGGGGGGGGAAATTAGACAAGGGTGAAGTAAATCCACAGTCTAGTTTGCCATTTGCTAAAATTCACAGGACGTTTATTTACCTCAAGACTCACACTCAGGCAGGGAAGCTTCTTTTTTCAACATACCGGTAATACGGCTGTGTTTCAGGTTTCTGTGAATATAAATGTAGGGAATCAAAAAATAAATTTCCCCACCTGATTATCACAATTTTAAAGACCATGAGAAGATAACAAAAAAATAATGTTTAATTAATTAATTGTTTCCAATTAATTGATATGTGAAAATTGAACCTGAGGGCCACGTTTAGGGTTCATGGGGGCCGCATGTGGCCCCCGGGCTGCCAGTTGCCCACCCCTGCTATTGAGCTATCAAATGTGTTTCAACATTAATATATATAAACAAGCTAATACTAAAGTAAGATGTTGAATTGACTGCTAACATTCATCTTGTTTTACAGGATACAGTAGAAAAAAGATTCCTAGCTTGCGATAATGAAGTGGCTTAATGCTAGCGTTAGCTGTGGTCTGACCGTAGCTAACAAATATTCCTAGATAGAAAGATACAATAGAAGAGTGGTTTTAGCTAGGAAGCATAATTGTGGTCTGATTATAGCTTCAAAGTCATCAAAGAAGTTTTAACTTTAATAGTTATGTTAGCTAGGCAGTGGTAAAAACAAACTCCATGATAGTTTTTCAGATGCTACGGCGGAAAGAAGTGGAGAGTCGCTACTTAAAGCTGGTTCATAACAGGTTATGAAACAGACTATGTTGTTTTAGCTTGAAGTATGGCCCAGTGTCTCTCTTTATTTCTCTCTTTCGCAAATTTACCTCTACGTTTATTTTATTTGCGACCTAGAAGTCCACATGACAACCTGAGCGTGACATCAGAGGAAATTTGACGCCGTGTGAAATGTGGTGAATGGAAGCAGCAGGTGACGGTGCGTGTAAGGAAATCTCGAAATCGGCAAGATTACCTAATTTTACCAAGCTGCTCCAACCGTCATTTTCCTCCGAAGTGCTGTAGATGCGTAGAGAGAAATGTGATTTAACATGTCTGCATCCGCATGTGTGTGCAACACTTTGCCAAAGGCTCCAGTGGCTCTGTGGAGAGAGAGGATTTAGAGCAGCATAGATCGACTCCCAATGACTGGAAGTTAAGATGAACAGGGCTGCCCTAGCCTAGACTGTGTGTGTGTGTGTGTGTGTGTGTGTGTGTATTTATAGCATTACTCGCTGAACTCTACCCTGCCCTGTAATAGGCTTTGTGGTTTTTTTCTATCATCCCCACTCTGATCCGGAGCCTGATCTATGCTAACATGTCACACTGACTTCATCTCCGGTTTTGACCTCTCACACACACAGAAAAACTCCCCTCCTCCCTCATTCAGACTTTTTCACTGCACACTCATGCCGTTAATGAAGAAACAAAACATGAAACTGTGCAAGCTCAGCTTTATTATTAGGTCTGAGGGACATTTGGTTTGCAGTCATGCATTAAAAGACGGATTACTGCAGCAAAAATGCAAATCAGCTGTTGTATGAATGCACAGAATATCATTTTGTATTTCCCCTAATGCCTGCAAAACTAATGCCAATCACACCAGCCTACTGTTCTTTTATTTAGTGCTGATAAGTGATTGATAGCATGCCAACAAGCTAAACTCACATGGCCTGTTTATCGGGAAGTACATTGCATTAAGGGAAAAAAATTGTCATGAGCATGTAAGCAGGCTGATTTAGCATCAAGCTTGATTTGAGGGTTCAACTTGCCCCAGCTGTATTCTACTCATGGAGTAATAAACACTTTTAACATTTTACATACAGAAAATATTCTAAGAACATAACTCTATGTACACATTTTAGTTTATGTTTCTATGGCTCAATCACAAAGCTTTTAGGGTTTTGATTTTATACTGCGGTTTTAATTAGGTGGGTAATAGTTTTCCAACAATCGTCTTAATAATTTGCTTTCTCTTACACACTGATCTCTCCAAAGTGGCTAAGATGATTTTTGCCTTTCAAACTGCCTTTGACTCGTCCATCTCCTTTTATCTTTTACAACTTTACCTTCACTCAGAATTGTAATGGACAAAGGGTCGTAACAAATGAAGGGATGACATAGAACTGCTATGGATTGCAGTGAGGTTTTAATAGCTTTAATACCGACCCGTACTTTAAAGTTAATATATTGGCACATGAACAAAAATGTAACCGACTATTTGAAACGATTAAAGGGTTATTAAAATAACTGATGACCATAATCACAGCTGTAAACAGGCTTATCGTTGTTCTAGTGATCTTAGTGATCATGTTTAAGAAAGATAATTCATTATGTCATAATGAAGTGTTAAACAGATAAAGTCTTTAAACACATAATGTAATGAAAGTAACAGACGAACACTTTAATAGTATCTAATGCCGGCAATGACTCACATACAAAACTGGACTTTCTCTCTGCAATCACATCACATGCAACATCACATGCAATATTCACACACGCACACACAAACTAACACACACACACAAACTAACACACACATACAAACTAACACACACGCAGACAAACTAACACACACACAAACTAACACACACACAAATTAACACACGCACAAATTAACACACACACACAAACTAACACACATGCAGGCAAACTAACACACACACAAACTAACACACACACACAAACTAACACACACACACAAACTAACACACACACAAATTAACACACACACACAAACTAACACACACACATACAAACTAACACACGCAGACAAGCTAACACACACACACAAACTAACAAATGCGCGCACACACACACACACACACACAAACTAACACACACACACAAACTAACACACACACACAAATTAACACACACAAACTAACACACACACACACAAACTAACACACACACACACAAACTAACACACACACACACACACACACACACAAACTAACACACACACACACAAATTAACACACACAAACTAACACACACACACACAAACTAACACACACACACACACACACACACACACACACAAACTAACACACACGCAGACTTACAGACACCTCTGACTTCTTCCCTTTGCACATTCTGCCGTAGTGTTCAGTGCTCATCTGCTGCTTGTGAACGTTTCTTTTGGAAGTCAAACTACTTGCCAACCAAATATACACTAACATACAGACTGAGAAGGGGGGGCGGGCGGGGAGGGGGGGGGGGCATGCCACGTCACCATGGTAACCATACCAGACGGAGCCATTGCCATGACAGCCGGTTGGGGCACAGACGCAGCGAAAACAATTAAAGAAACCCGACTGACCTGCTCATGTTTCATGGACACTTTCCAAAAGCAGATGTTTATTTAACTCAACAGCATGACATAGTTTCATTTTAATCACTTGACACGGTGTTAACTGATGAGTGATTTATCTTTTAATGTTTTCTTTTTGGTTATGAATACAATGCCTGTTCTGTTCGATGTGAGAAGGTGCTCTGTTATAAAGCTCCTGTGAGGAGGTTTCTGATGGTTATGAAACAGACTGAAATTAATACTGATGACTCTCTTTGACCTACAAAAGCAAACAAAGAAAAAAAACAAAAAAGTTGAATGCTTCCATTTTGTTATTTTTGATGCAAGTGCTTTTTTGTCAGATTTTTGGTTAAAAAAGTTATTTTCCTGAGCTTCATTTCTATTTGTGTAAAAAGAGTTGATAGCTGTCATTTTTAAAATATTTTTCTGTGAAACAAAATACGAGTTGTTTTGTGCTTATCTCTATGTTTGGATCCAGGTGCAGCATCGTGTGACGGGTCAGGTGATGGCTCTGAAGATGAACATCCTGGCCAGTAACAGAGCCAACATGCTGAAAGAGGTCCAGCTCATGAACCGACTGTCACATCCAAACATACTCGGGTAAAAACACTTCAATTTGTATCCACTCAACCTGCATCCTTTTTGATATGAAACTTCGGCACTGACTGGATCTCGTTTGTCTGGTCCCCGTGCGAAACCTTGACTTGTTATGAAATGTAATCCTCTGTTGTTGTGTGTTTGTGCTCCGCCTGCAGGTTTATAGGAGTGTGTGTCCATGAGGGGCAGCTTCACGCTCTCACAGAGGTAAGACCCCACTTAACCTGATGCTCAAATGAAAAGTTCAAAGAGATGTTTTAAGAACCACACTTAATGACAGCACAAGTGTCAAATCAGTCAAATTAAAGTCGCCCACCGTAGCCTCGCCATCTTGGTTTGTTTTTTTTAGGACGCAAGTTTTTCTGAGACAAATTAAATGAGTCCTTCAGTAGCAGTATGAAAACGCTGTGAACTGATCAGTGGGAAAAGACTATAAGAAGAGAACATTAAACATTCACCGATGAGTGAGACATCCTGATCCCTGTTTCCCAGAACAATAAGTGAAGCATCTTTCAAATCAACAACCAAGCGATTTCAGCGTGTCAAACTCATTGAGCGTCATTTTGTGTGTCTATGTGTAATTATTAACTCCTTCCTATTGTCACTCCTCCTGATGTTTCAGTACATCAACGGCGGGAACCTGGAGCAGCTGTTGGGCAGTGACATGTATCTGTCGTGGAGCGTTCGGCTCAGTCTCGCTCTGGACATCGCCCGAGGTCTGCAGTACCTGCACAGCAAGGGCATCTTCCACAGGGACCTCACCTCCAAGGTAACCACACACACACACACACACACACACACACACACACACCGGTGTACAGGACAGCACACACATCAGTAAACAGGAGCACATACTGATACTCCTCAGGGATTTCTCCACTCAATTAATGCAATTTCTGTTCATAAGATTTTGAAGCACACAATAGTGACCGGGTATTTGCTGTGACATGAACCCACCAACCCAACATGGGGTTAACTGCTTCTCTTTAAAGTACATTTTAGAAACAGTAAAAAGCTCTTAAACACATTTAAGACCTTGCAGATGCATCACAGGTCGTCCAACTACATCTGGTTATAAAAGTATTACAAAATCTCTTTCAAGCAACAATCTGTAACTCTCGCACCTTTTAAACAGTAGCTTCAAAGGATGATCTAGTACTACACTAACTTTCAACAGGGAGACCGGTGTCTCTCCCATGTCTACAGAGCACCCCAGTCACCTATTTACTGCACTATGTAACTTTGGCAGCAGCCTTCAGCTACAAAGCAGCCAGTTAGCTGGTTGGAATAAGTTTTAAAGGTGGAGTACAATGTTGTGTAAAAAAAAAAACCTCCTATGTGGCTCTTATACTCTGTTGTAGGAGAAACATGAGACAACTCTTATAAAGTCCAGTGACAAAGTATTTATTCCTCTTTATATCAAATAGAAGACACTGTGTTCACCCTCCTGCACGTTTTTAAAGGGAAATAGTGACACGCTGGAAATGATTTGCCTATTATCAAAATGATCTATGGAAATATTGTACTAGAGTGCTATTATAGCTACTACAGAGCTAGCATGTTGAGATGTCTCTTCAGAAGGAAAATGTCAGAAAAATCAACCACTAATGTTCATTTGGGATTAGATTGCATGGATTTAAGGTCTGGAACTATCAGCAGATTGTTGCTCCAGGGCTGAAAATGTATGACGTCACTTGGAAAACTTTTGTAGTAAGTAAAAGCAAAGCTTCACAGTTAACTCTTACATCACTGACGTAGAGAAGCGTATTGTAAGGAATGTTCTCACACAGACACACACACACTTAACAGCAGTAAACAGTAAACTTGATGGGTGTGACCTTTGACCCCTGTTTGCAGAACTGCCTGGTGCGCTGGGAGGGCTGCGTGTGCTCGGGCGTGGTGGGAGACTTCGGCCTGGCTGAGAAAATCCCAGATTACAGGTCAGTCCGTAACAGTCCATTCATCGAACCTTCTATCAAAACAGTGTGATAAGATAAATCACCCTCAATAAATCACATTCCTGCACTTCTCTTTTATTTATCTTCATGTCGTATCTGCGTGAGCAAAGTGTCCACAAATGTCTCCCACAGCCTCAGTCGAGACGCTCACAGGGGACAGACATTACTCACACCAAACCCCACTCAAGTTTTTCCGACGTGTTCACACACTTTGGGGAACGATTATTAATATCACTTTAAAGTCAGGGGGAGGTTTGGTGGCTGTGTGTTGGACTCGCTGCTCTGTGGCTTCGGTCTCATTGTGTTTGCAGCTGTGTGTGTTTAATATGCAGTGACATTTATGTGGCACTTACCACCATCAATTTACTGCAGCCCTGCACAGACCATAAAGACGCAGAAAAAGTTACAGCAATGAGTTTTATTTCCTTCGGCTGTTTCTCCAGTAGTGACATCACATCTGTTAGATGAACAAATTCCTGTAATAATAGCAAATCGAGGACAGAGCGCCAAGCCTGAGAAGGTAAAGTTAGGAATTAAACGCATAACTCGAGTTAAAGATGGCTGTAAAACATAACCATATATAATACATACTGTAAAGGTCACATATTATTATCCTTTTTAACAAGTTTAAATAAGTCTCAGAGCTCCCCAAAACATGTTTCTTGCTAAAAAATCCACTCTGATCCTGTATTTGATCATGCCTATAAACCCCTCTATTTCAGCCCTGCTCAGAACAGGCTGTTTTTGTGTCTGTACCTTTAAATGCAGATGAGCTGTGTCTGACCACACCCCCTCTCTGGAAGGGGATGTAGCCTAGGCCTTTTTTCCCACCATGTCCGATTGTTTATGGTGAGAAGGTAGACTCAGAGGTCAGAACAAACACCTAGCTGTGGGAGTGTCACTCACCTGGGGGAGGGGTTACTGCCCTTTGTGATGTCACAAGGGGAAAATCTCGAAACGGCCTGTATATGGCACAGATAAATGACAATATGATAGCAATCTTTACTTGTTATTACTTAAATGTTCTTATAGAACAGGTGTTGGTTTAAGGAAATCATTTTTTTTCCAATATTCATAAACAAATATAAGAAATTAAAACTTGGAATTCCCAACTCCTTCAGTGCTCTTTGTTGAAAGTCTTCTAGCTTTTTTAATTGTCTAAAAATGTAGACACACGCACTCACTCGCTCATGTACGTCCCATTAGCTGCTCTAGTGGAAGCATGCTATCTATTCTGCGCTCATGTAGTAAACACACGAGTCTCTCTGAGACGACGCAGCTGCCACTGTAACCCAGCCTGCCCTTTTTTTTTCTGATGCGAGTGTGGGTTTCCTTTGCCCCTCTTTGCGTTAGGTCACCTCTTGTGTTTACACAAGTGCGTGTGTCATTTTCAGGAGTTGGAAACTTTTATCTCCAACTACACTTGGTTCTGGCTTTTGGAAGCGTGTCAAAATTAAAGAAAGTGAGGAAGAAATGCAGGTTACATCGTCTAGACAGAAGATAGGATTTCAATATTTGTCTTTATGTGTCTGTCATTGTGTACTTTATTAATTCCTGCCTCTATTAAACACAGTATCGTCTGTTTGCTCGACGCTCTTTTTTAAATAGCAGCTGTTGAGCTGTCACATTCAAGGGCATGTTTGCTTTTCTATTGAATTCAAACACTGTCGTCTCTTATAACAATAAGTGATATTGACAACCCTTCTTCAGCGTGTGTTTGTGTTGGAGGGACACTGTTGTGGTTGTGGCATGAAGGAAAGGAAGAGAAGAGATGAGGGGGGGGGGGGGAGAGGTTTAGGAAAGAGCTCCAAATAAGGTCAAACTATTCCACTCGTTCCTCCTGTATTCGCTCTCGCAGGATCTCTCCCGTCCTTTACGTCCTCATCTCTTTTTGTGTCGCTTTAACTTTTTTCTGTTTATTTTTTCCCAGCATTCCTTTCTGCACACGCTCGGTTTACTCGTCTCTGTCATTTCAGTTTTTCAAATACTGTTTACGTGTGGAGACTCGGACCGTCTCTCGTCCCTCCTTTCTCTCTCTCCTGCAGCCTCTTCCTCTGCTGTGTTTTTGCAGCATCATGGCCCACAGTAGCAGATGGAAATAGCACAGAGAGGAAGTGTCTGACAGCAGGGTGTATGTTATTGTGTGTGTGCGTGTGTGTGTGCATGTGCATGTGTACGAGTGTGTGTGTGGCCTTAAAAAAAAAAAGGAAGGAACACTTGAATGTTAAATATTTCCCAATATCTGCGCACAACTGAAAAACACTGCGGTGTCTTGGACACAGAGGATGTGTGTACAAACATTAAACCTCTGAATAGGTTCTGTGTTTTTGAGATGGAGCGGGATGTCGGTTTGTTTCACAATCTTTGTGCAACTTGTTTATCTGCGATGATCGTTTTGTGCAGGTCTACTAAATGGAGAATGTGTTTTCTTCGTTTCTCATGCAGGACTGAGTGGACTTTGTGAAGTCTGAATTTATTTTCTTATTTTCTTTTGTGCACTGATTTAGTTGTAACTGTTGACCTTGAGTCTTTGTATTTGTTGTGTTTTTTGTTGTTGTTTTTTTTTCTAAATAATATTGCCTTAACAACTATGTAAAGCTACTACACTTAAAGCGTAAGGTGACATTGACACGCTGGGTTTCTCAAAGGAATCAGGCAAAAATATCTTCAATAAACGTTCACTTTAGTAAGGCTGCAACGATCGATACACCGCTAATTGTTTTGTATTGTCCAAAACCGAAATACTCTTCATGCTTATAAACGACAGAGAAAAGCATCGAACCACAAAAAAGAACAAAAAGAAGAAGTAGACGTTCTTTATTAATCCTTCAGGGGAAATTTGTTATTGATCTTGATACATACACATAAAGGAATAACACACATGCACAAACAGGATCCTATGGACATGCTCAGATGTTCTTCTTGACATATGGACAAGAAGTTGGGGGGGTCAGTGCCTTGCTCAAGAGCACCTCTGCAGAGCTCGAGAAGTGAACTGGCACCTCTCCACTAGACCCATTTTCCAGTCTTTCGGTTTCAACATACTGAGAGAAAAACCATCACATTTCAGAAGGCCGTGGGTTTGAATCCGACCTCTGCCCTTTGCTGTATGTCACTCCTAACACATCCTGTCTCTCTACAGCTGTCCTGTCTGATAAAGGAAACAAGGCCCAACAATTTACATAACAAAAAAAGATCATTTGAAAACTCAGATTTTAGGAAACCTTTTTAAATTATCACAGCGCTGTTGTCACATTTTCTAAAAACTTGATTCTTTATATTTATTTTAAGTCACACATGAGCATTATTCTGACTCTCTGAAGGTTTAAACTTTGTTGAGGCGTTGTAGTTTTCAGAACAGAAAATAAAGCTAACCTTCTCTTCCCTCCATCCTTCTCTCTCTACGCAGTGAGGAAGAGGATCAGGAGCCTCTGGCTGTGGTCGGCTCCCCCTACTGGATGGCCCCGGAGGTGCTGAGAGGAGAGCTTTATAATGAGAAGGTAGTGACGGAGCGTCTTCCTCATTAGCCTTCAGCTGCAAGAGTTCAAGGTCCAGTGTGGGTGTGATGAAAGCAAATAAAACCAGAGACCTGTCAGTGAAGTGAAGCAATAAATATTGAATAGATCCGTTATGTGGAAGGCAAACAGGAATGTAGTTATGTAAGCGGTCAAATTGACGACCTTTTGTTGCTGCTGTTTTTCCTGTACAGCTAAGCGGGAATCATGATGGCCTGTTTGGGTTTCATTTTGGACATGATGATTATATTTGAGAGGTTCTGCAGACGGTCTGGACCCAGAAGAAACTACAGATTAGTAGAAACAAGATCCAGCAGGCTATATGGATTAGACTGAGAAGTCTTAACATAGTGCAAATTAGATAGTCCTTTATTGATCCCCGGTGAGGACATTCAGGTGCAGCAGTAAAGAGACAAGAAGAAGACCATGCATACGAGTACAACTAGATGGGAATAAAATAAAAATACAATGCATTTACAACTATTGCATAGTAAGAATAAAATAAACTATACACCCATTAACTGCCAAACAAGAATTATACAGAACATTCAGACATGACGTGCAATAAGTGGCAAGTTGAAGTGACCGGGTATGAGATAAAGTGAGACAAAAGAACATAGCATACATCAGAGATGCAGATATTCCTATCTACAATTAAATACCTGCATTACTTGGATCACTTTTAAAATAGTGATCTGCAAGCTAAATTAAAGAGTAAATAAAATGATATTTTTTACAGTTGATTTTAGTCAAGGGAGCTCAATAAAATGTGTAATGAGGTTTGGTTAAAGGACAGCCAATTAACCCTGTTACCATAGCAATGAAAATCTGATCCATGATAAAAGCACATAGATTAAAGATGTATGATAAATTAAATATATGTAATGGTGATAGTTTTCTACCTGTTTGGACTTCACCTCTGTGTGTACTCTCTCTCTGATCCACACGTCTTTCTTCTGCAGGTGGACGTGTTTGCATACGGGATCATCCTGTGTGAGACTATAGCGAGGATACAGGCTGACCCCGACATCCTGCCACGCACTGAGGTACAGACGACAATGTTTTCATCAGATAATCATCACCCTGTGCATGTCTCATCTCAGGCCTCTTTATCATAGTAGTGCCTGCACACCATGTTTTATAATAAAGGCATTAGTGGTGATAAGAAGTCTTTGTAGGAGTGTTTCTGATCTGCTGCCAAAAGTGTTTCAGCATTTCATAAGAACCTCCAGCACATGACGGTTGTGCAAGCAGAGATGTCAAAATCACTTTAAGCAACTGTTTCACCACAACCTGAATGATTTTGAAAATATTTTAAAAAAAAAGAAGGAATAACTACTGTTCAGATGTTGCTGCTTATTTTCAGTTTGGACAAACAGGAAACTTGATTTCCTATTAAATGGGAAATTGTAGCGTCTCAAAAAAGTTCCTGCAAAATGGCTCGATTAAAAATGACAAAATTCATGTATTACCTTTTTTAAAGATGTGTGGCTCAAACGCTCAAATTAAAGCCAATCCCAATTGAAGGTCCCAGTCTCTTTTTAGTAGCCTCATTTTTTGAAAAATAGAGGCATCGCTCAACTAGAGGCCCAGATGCATTTAGTGATGAGTCTCCTGCTCGTCAGAGATGGATGTAAATCAACCAATTCCACATTCTGGTTTTTATGTGTTCTGTGTATTTAAAGTGTGAAAACAAAGGATATTCAAATGGTAGTATAGGCATTGAAAAAGCTTTATTTTTGTAGAGGTGCAGGACTCCCACAATGCAATGCATCGACCAAATATATTATAAAAATCTTGGAATTAAAAAAAACATCTTACACTCTTTGTGCAATGGCATCTAAACTTTGCACTTTGACTTGTTTTTTTTTTTTTTTTTTAATTCTGGCATCTTCCCAAGTTTGCAAAAACACAAAATGAAACACTCATATTTCACACAATTAGTATGCAATGTGGATGTAGGACACAGTATCATTATGAGGTTTAAAAAAGGTGCACTTCTCCCCCTTGTGGCCGTTTAACAGTACAGCAGCTGCTGCTCTGTCTCCTGTAACTAGGTCACATTATCATAGAGGAGATGATGGTGGAAGGGGTAGTTTTGCACGGCTCTTTAAAACTCTCTCAAAACATCCAATGAATAATCATTTTGTGCTGTTTTTCTTCTTCAGGACTTTGGTCTGGATGTGGAGGCCTTTCAGCAGATGGTGGGCGACTGTCCGTCAGACTTCCTGGAACTTGCCGTCTCCTGCTGTAATGTAAGAAACATCTCGGCCTCCTGTCTTCACTGCAGTAATTAGCACGATCTGTTTAATCGTTAATGTTGTTTTCTCTCTTTGACCAGATGAGTGCGAAGCTCCGTCCATCCTTCTCCCAAATCGTGTTAGAGCTGGAGAGGAGGCAGGCTGACAGGAAACAGAAGGATGAGCCATCAGTCAAAGGTGAGTCATCATCAGATGCTTTATAGACAACAAACAGTAAATTATGTAGGCCCTCTGTACTAACACTTTCAACGTTCCCATGTCTCTTTAAAGCTGTTTGTCCTGCTATTGGACCCCTACGACGGCGATCCCTTGGCCTCCCGTCTGACCCTCGCCTCTCCCGCAGCAAATCCGACATGCTCCACCCCCAAGACACGCCCCCCTCTGTTAAAATGGCAACCCCGGCCCGGGTCAACCCCTTCTCTCTGAGGGAGGACCTTAAAGGCGGCAAGATCAAGCTGTTCGACACGCCCAGCAAGTCGGTCATCTCCCTCACCTTCACCCTGCCGCCTCCGCCGGACTGCGACGACCCCGCTGCGTCGGAGACCGAGGGTGTGGAACAACCGAGGAGGCACAGGCGCTGCCACTCGCTCCCCTGCACGCCTCCTCCGTACCTCACGTCGGCGCCGAACACCGTCCTCATGGAGGAGGAGTCCCAGTCCGAGATGGATTCGGTAGATGTTGAAACGAATGGAGTCAGTGAAGATGAGAGACTGTTGGAAGAAGAGAAGGAGATTTTGGACGGGAGTGGAACTAATCTTGGGGGTGACTCGGGTCTTCCTCTCTCACTGAACCAAGAGGAGGAGGAGGAGGAGGAGGAGGAGGAAGAGGAAGAAGAGGAGGAGGAGGAGGAGGAGGAGCCAATGGACTGCACCAGCTCCCCAGAAGCACAAGACAGCACTTCATCTCCTTGCTCCAAACTTTCCCCCCCTCCTTCCCATTCTTCGACTCCTAATCAACCCACCGAGCCGCCATTCTCGAACGGGTGGGGCTCTGCTATTTCAAACGGGCCCCCGTGCCTGCCCCCCCTCTCCAACTTGGTTAACAACAATGTGGTTGTGAGTCGACCTTTGGGATGGAGCGCCGGCAACACAACGAGCAGTCCAACCTCGACCAACAACAACGGTTACCACTCCCCTGCCAGTGACCCGGCCGGCTTGTCCCCGTTCGGCTCCGGCAGCGGACACTCTCTGGACCAGGAGGAGGTCATATCGTGTCCCGGGTGCTGCCTCGCCGGACTTCGTTTCCCTTCGATGTGTCTCAGAGCCCCGCCGCGCAGAAATCCCTACAAGAACTTGAACGGGGACCACGCGGCCTCACGTGGGCTGCTTGGTCCGGGACCCAAAGGACTTCCCCCTTCCCCTACACCCACTACAACCACCACCAGCCTGGAGCCGGGACTCGCTTTGCCAGGGGCGCAAACATAAACTGTAAAGTGTGGAAGCTCTGCATCAAAAGCTCCTTCATGGAAATTAAGTGGGCCTCCTTATAATTTGCACAGATTTTAACGCAGCAATACCCTGCTTATTTTCTCGACGAGGTTTTTTGGTGCAGGTGAGGCTCTAGGTTTCAAGATCTGGAGCCTGAACACACTCTCCAGGTTGAAAACTGTGGGACAAGAAACTGGTATCACGTTGCACTTCGCCCTCTGCTGGGCTGAGGGTGGAAAAAACTCCAGATATCAGCAGAGCCTGCGTTGATCCGACTGATTGGCAGCATCCAGAACTGTACGGCATGTGAACACTCCAGTTTGGGGCCCCAGTTAGTTTTGTGTGTATATTTGCAGATGTAAAGATTCTTATGACTGATGATATCGATGATCATGATGCTGAAAAGAGGAATGTTGAGCTTAGTATTATAACTGCTGCGATTACTTTTCATGTTTTGGTGCTGTTTTTGAATGAGCAGGCAGTTTGGCTTTAATGTATTTGATTATCAAGAGGTGTATGGTGCACTGCTGGGATGTGTGTGTGTGTGTGTGTGTGTGTGTAAGAGAGAGTAACAGTATGTGTGCAGTACACCGTTCTTTTGTGGCTGTATGATCTCTATTGGCCTGTTTAAGCACTTCAGCGTTATTACTGTTGTTAATAAGGAAAATATAATATTGATGTCATAATTACTTTTGTGAATGAATGGTCAAAGACCTGCTTAAGAGATGTACAGATTCTTATTATTTAAAGATGACATTGAATAAAAAGACAGAATGAAGTGACGTCCTCCTGACATGCACCTGCTTTTTTAGCCATAGCATTTATCTATGGTCAACTAGGGTCAAGTAAAATAGACTCTCAACTGGATTTTCCTATAATCTAACAGAAATGTGTATTATAACACTATTTTTTATTAATACATGTTTTTTTGTTTTTTTTAGGTATTTGGTCATAAAGTATTTTTTTTTTTACAAACAAGTGATACTCAATCAGCTTTCGCTGCACTTGAAGCTCATTATCAAATTCAATTTTATTTGTATAGCACAATTCATACAAACGTTAACTCAATGTGCTTTACAGAAGACACAAATAAAAAAAAACACAATATAAACGCATTAAAGAATGAACAAATAGATGCAAAATCACATTTTAAATCCACAACACATTTATAAAATGACCCTGCACTATCCCATACAACACATGTATGCATGCTTATGAATAAAATAATGGTCGGTGTGGTAAACATAATACCACTTGAGCATAAACATGTAGGCATGTTGGATATAACTTTCAATAAAACACCCTAGCACAGCATTTAACAAAAATGGAAAGTATAGCGAACTAGTCATCAAAACGTTAGCATTGTTGGTTAGCATTTTGACATTATTTAGCCTGGCAGCATACACGACCATCCTCACAGCTGATATGCTAACAACAATTTAAAAAAAGGGTAAAAAAAAGTGTTTGCATAGTCATAGTTAGCCTGCTAGTATGTTGAAGTGAACATTTAGCTAAGTAAATTACATCAAACTAAATACACTAACAAGCAGATTAGCTCAACAAAAAAATTAATTGACCAGACCGGCATATGCCACTTGTGCCCATATGCAGAATATGCGACGGCACATAAATTCCCCGAACTGGCATATGCCGTGGCACTTGAGTGGACCAGACCGGCATATGCCCCAGCATGTGCCACTTATGCGGCATATGCCGGGGCACATGAATTGACCAGGATGGCATATGCCACTCATGCCGTGGCATATAGCACTCATGTGGCATATGCTGTGGCACATGAATTCACCAGACAGGCATATACCATATACTGTACAAATATCAACTGAACTTCAACCATCCTTAAACAGATTTTTTTTAAACAACAATCTACTATGAACAATATTTACAGCTTTATCTATAACCAGGATACATATGATACAATAAAATCGCTATATTATGAAAACATTGCACATTATTATTCGGGCCCTAGCACCGACTTTGGAGCGAGGACCCTATTGAAACTGAAGGAGTTATTATTCTCCCTTGCCACAATGAATCGCTTATTTGGGGGTTTTAAAGTGCACGAAAACTCAACAAAACCAAGATTGTACCTCAAAGGGGCGTGGCCGCGGCATACTGTCAAACTTTGATGTCAAAGGTTTTAGTTGCAGGATCATGGTGAAAACTGGAAGTTAGAAAAAGAAAATTAGATGGAGGAGCTTGTGAATGAAGTGAAGGTCAAAAAGCACATATCGGTAGTTTACTGCAGCAGGTGGGTCACAAACATAAGAAAAATCAGAGAATGACACCACGTTGCTGTGTGAACCGCCAGGTCAGAACAACATCCAAAAAGCTGTGTGTGTGAAAATGTAAAATCAAATTTCTTAGTTTTTGTTTTTTTTCTCTAGTACAAAGTTATCAAGCAGAAATATCTCAAAACTTTGTCACTTTGACAAAACAATACATAAAAAAAGACAGATGGGACAGAATAAATAGAGTAATATTGATGAAACATGTTCAAATATCAAGCATGGTACCCTCAGTGCTGAATGACTTTACAATTATGATCAAATTGAATTTTTCCAGATAGTTTGAGTCTGAACAGAAAAAACTAAAGCGTCTAGTTGACGTCTTTTTTTGATGAAGAAACAAATGAATAGCTGCTTCCTTCAGTCTCAGTCTAAAAATCTTGTCCTTTAAGTAGATTACAGCCTTTCCTCTCTCTTACAAAAACACTGGTCTTCAATTAAATCCTTATCCCTCCACCCCTTCCATGCTCCTGCCGGCAGCACTCTGTCCTTCTCCCCTGCAGATTACTCCATCTCAGTGCCTCTCCACAGGTGCATTATCCCTGCTTTAAAAGGGAGCCATTCACCTCTTGTACAGGCTGAAGCTAAGACCATCACAGTCTTGCTCATTTGATGAAGAGGTCACAAAGTCGCCATGAAGACTCAAGGGGTAGCCACAGATTGGCTGAGAGCATGCATGGGATTATATGTCACCGTTGCCCTGCTCTTGAAAGGTGAGTACTGAACATAATCTCCAGTTAATGATTTTTATTGCCGTTTCTCGTGTTACAGCCATTCGGTCCTCTTGCACAGGTTAACAATGTTGTGACATCAGGACTTAAGGCATCAATGAGCACCTGTGTGATTGTGCTATTTCTGTGTTTGGGTTTCGTGCGAACTTCCCAGGGTCGTCTGGGTTAGTCTGTTACACTTCAGTGGAATCACTGGATTTAGGCTGCCTCCTGCGGTGGGATTGTCCTCATGCCAGTCCTAATACCACCTATACCGTGCAGACAAAGACTCAGGGGTAAGTACTTCTGCTTGTGTGTGTGTGTGTGTGTGTGTGGATAAAGGAGAGACATTTCTGTAAGTTTACACAATTTGCAAATTGTACTTGTACTTGTGAAGGAAGAACAAACGCAAGACAATTTATCCATTTCTGAACGTAAAACCTCTACTCTTATATTCCCTCATTTAAATTATAACAATTGTATCATAGCACTATTTATTTAAGTCAATGTATTACTTGTGTTAGTTGTGCACATTAACGCTAAATTAGTACGTACATGAACTCAAGCATTGTGCTAAAGATTTCCAGCACCTTTACATTTTACTGGATTATTCTTTATAATTCTGCGCCACTCGTTTCAGAGGGACTAGTGCACTCTGTAATACACAAGTTTAGGGTTAATAAGTATTCTACAGATTGGGATACATTTAGTAGTATAGAGTATGATTAACAAATATAATATGAATAGACATAAAGGAAGATTTAAACTTGGGGAAGTTTGCAAACTAGCATAAGGCCCACTTTTACCATGTGCAACAAAATGGATAAATAATACTTTATTCTATGATATAGAATACTGTACCTTACATTAGAATTGGAAATCCTGCATAACGAGAAGGCTACTTATAATGTAGGTATTTGTGGTATATTTGAAATCTTCAACATTTTTCAAATAAGTAAAGATTTTGAAAACACTTTTAAGCACCCTCAAAAACATTCAAATAGGAAGAAAATATTTTACTCATAGCTTTTTGCTTTTCCTTAATGAAGGCTTTAAATAGCTTTCCTCAAACTTTTCCTCGTGCACATGTTCACACATAATGTGTACCAGCACTCTTCTGTATCCTTTCTTTTGCAGGGACCCCTGGCAGGACGTACCATGGTGCGTTTGGGTTTCATCTCGCAGCTGTGACATCTCTCAGGCCTTCTCAAACTTTGAGCTGTACAACATGATCCGTCTCGGCGTTCACCTCGACCCGAGCTCCACTGTCTGGATCGAGCCACGCAAGTTTGACTACAGTGACTTCAGTCAGTTGTACTTTCAGTTTCAGTCATACATCTTAAAAAAACTGTACAGAGAGAAGTTGCAGGTTGGTGTTGGAAAGGCTCAATTGGGGGGGCTGATTGGTTAGTTTTCCAATCTCTCTCTTCCTGATTTCCGACTCTATAGTGTCGTGTCTCTCCAATAAAGGCACCAATTAGGAAGACAGATGGTATTTTTAGACTCAAGATAAATATGCTTACAGCACAGTGGATGTTTTTTTTCTGTCACGGGATTATCACACAGTTCTGACACTCACACTATGACTAATAATGTGCTTTAATGTTTAATAAATCACCATGTAGTTAATGTTGACCGTTGAGATAATTAACAGCTCCTCTCTCCTTTCCCCCAAGACTACAGCCCTCCCTCTGTCTCAGTCTCCCTGAAAGACGAGCAGCTGTTGGTGAAGGTGCAGTTCCCCTGTGCCGCCAACAG
The DNA here is from genome assembly GCF_963930695.1 of Labrus bergylta. Taxonomy (NCBI): domain Eukaryota; kingdom Metazoa; phylum Chordata; class Actinopteri; order Labriformes; family Labridae; genus Labrus; species Labrus bergylta. Next base: position 6,650,532 of record NC_089216.1, on the reverse strand, counting down.
GAGGTGCTCTTTGGAGAGATGCTGTCCCATCACTCAGCTGATTGACCCCTGGACCACAGTGACTGTGTACAACAACCTCAATCAGTCCCAGTACCAGGTCTCAAATACGTTTTGGTTGAGTTGATATCATTGTGCTTAGGCTGAGGTGTAAAGAAACAAATAGTAATTTTCTTCCTGATCAAAAGAGCTGATATCTTACCCTGACGTGCACATTTAAAATCCAGTTGTTGTGTCTTTAAATATTAGTTTTTGCACACAATTGCAGCCTTCAACCTAAGAATGATTAAGATATTTGATAGCTTTTTTCCCCTCCTTTGTATCATTGCTTTTTATTTTGTGTTCTTGCAGAGCCGTACGGTTTGGACCCAGGAAGCCGTGTCCTATGTAGAGTTTTCCGATTTGGCTCCAGGTCAGAACTACTGTGCTGTTGCCAACTTCTCCTTCCCGACGTTCTCCATGGCTGCTTCGCCCAAGTCTGCACCTCAGTGTGTTGTGACGCTTTCCAAAACAGGTGAGAGTCATTCTGAGTTTCTATAGATAATGTTGGTTGCATTTACACTCACTTTACTTCAGCAAACATACAAGAGAAAAAACCATTATCTTCTAAAAGAATACTCTTTCAGTGATTACCAATGCATCAATTTACAAAATTTAACAAAAGATGGCAAGGAGACATATTTTCTGTTAAAAGTAAATAATGTTTAAAAAGTCATTTTCCAGTACAGTGGCTAATTTGATGTTAAGAAACTTTTAGGAATTGGAATTTTCCCTTTAATAGCTTGAAAAGTTAAAACCAAGCAGCCCACTTTCAATGGCTCTAAAGGGCAGAAGTGCATCTCCTTTTGGTGACTCAAATATTCTGCAGCTTTGTCTTGTTTACCCTGGGGTGTTAAGAAATGCAGCATTGCGTTGTATGCTTCCCCGAGCAGTGATTTTATTCAACCTGTATTTGTTCTTTCTTCTCAGGGCTGCTGCCTGTGCTGTGTGTGGGAATTGGGCTAACTTCTCTGCTCCTTGTGCCACTACTGACTTTGTTTTTAAGAAAACCCAATCAAGATGAACAAACCACTGAAAATCAACCCAAGACTCAGAATCAGGTATCACATTTCCTTAGAAAAATAATATACAGATAATTCCTCCTTTACAGAAAACTGAACCAACATTTGTTCTGTTAGGTGTCAGTACACGATCCAGTCTCTTTGGTTCCTACTTCCCTGGATCCTGTCGACCCTTGTGACATCCACATTGGTTTTGTAGAGGACGAAATCTCCATTGATTCCTGTTCTAGTCTACAATGTGACCAGGACCAGACCTCAACCCTGAAAAACTCCTGTGATCCCAGACATCTTGCCTCGAGCCCCAGTGCAGCATACTGTGACAGCGGCGGGATGGAGCTGGACCAACGTCTGGACTCTGGTATCAGCATACCTCCTGTGTCTCAATCCTCTGAGGAGACATTTGGGACAATTGGAGAATGATACCTCAAGACTTTGAGACGTATACCACATGGGCTGCTCTCTAAGGTTGGTGTCTATGTCCAGGATTCATCACATCACTGTGATGTACAGTGAACTTCTCAAAAGATCTGGAGGATATCTTACCTTACTTTGAGAGAGGTGGAACATTCTGTGTCTCAACTCTGCTATAGATCACTTAAGAACATGAAGCAAGAGAAAGGACCTAAGATATTGGCATTTGCAATACAGTATCTTTATTCAGTCAATCAATCCATTTTTATCAATTTAGCAAGAAATCGCAACAAACAGGCAGAAACTTCAATCAATTAATGGACAGCCATCTGCCATGACTGACTCGACCAAGAAAGTGGGACAGAAGGAGGGACAGAAGGATGGACAGAAGGAGGGAAATGGATAGACACAAAGAGACAAGGAGACGAACAGATGACCACAAAAATGACAACAGATTACACTCTGGATTATCAACCAGACTGTGGAGTGGAGTGGTTTATTAATCTATTAAAATTGTCCCATCAGAACATATTTTGATCATAATTTTTGTGTAATTCCATTAAAGTGATGATAAGAACCGTAATTTCAGAGTGTTTGTCATTGGTGTTTATTGTTGCAAGGCAACACTCCAGTTTCCCATGCTAGTGACCATTAAGTCCTTAATAAATGTCATTTTATGTTTAATAATCTTTTATTAAAGAATTTTACATAGAAAACGTAAAATACATATGTAAAGGAATCATGGCCTAGCATAAGCAACAGCTCCAGACCTGGAAATTGTACTAAAAAAAAAAGAATAAGGATGCATGACATAAACTGTGAGGATTAGCTTCTCCTCCACTATTGTTGAGATGGTTGATAGCGGAAGTCCCGCCCCTTCTTGATTCTGATAGGCATAAAAATGGGCACTACTCCTAATTGACATCCAGAGGGAGCTTGGAATGAGTCCCTGAGGTACTCCAGGCAAAACCAACTTCGTCCAGCTTTGGGGTGACCAAGACCCAGATCTCAACAGAGGTCCCTCGAGTAAGGAAAGATAACGTTGCTGGAAAATGACACCTCTAAAATACCTTACTCAACATGCTGCCACTGTGACCTGACCCAAGATAGAGGAGGAGAATAGAAAGATGAATGGAGCCATAAAGGTCACTAGACCAGAATGTTGTAAAGTGACTTTAAGCCCAGTGAAAGTAACCGCTTGCTTTGCCTAAATGTTTTTGATGTAAGGTGATGGATGCCTTCCTGCTATGAAAAGTATCTGATCTCTGACTTCATTTCTTGTGGACTTAATTGGTTCATCAGTTGCCAGATGAAAGATCACCAGCAAAAAAAGATCATGACTCGAAGAAGTGATGGACATGTGGCTCCCAATTTTTAAAACATATAAGCACATTCCTCTGGCGATGACTGCTTGTCCAACATGAGTCAGACTGCTGCATGAAAAGGGTCAGATAATCGATGGTGAATGAACATCGCAAATGAAGCAGAAATTGTTTATCTTACGAGTCCAAAAGAAGCTGTTTATTTGTACCAATGATTCACAGAAAAATCTAAATGTGGTAGTGATTCTGCCCCCTGTGCCTCTTCTAAGCTGAGGTCCAGTGACTCTCAACGGTGACATCCAAAACCATGAGCTTTATAAACAAGCACGAGAACGAAAACGTCCACGCATGCAGCCATTCTTCATGCTGGTTTTACCCCCCAAAAAGTGATAACAGACTAGATTTTTCTACCATTCAATGCTCTGAATTGTTCTGACTCACAGTTACCCCTTCGCTGACACTTAACCACCTCATTTTGCCTCCTGCATAAAAACAAAAGTCTCCTTTTCCTGCCCTCTGTTTTGCTGGTGTAGCATTCTTTCCGCAACATTGGGGGCGCCTTGGGGATTTGGCCATCCAGCATTGTTTGTTTCCCCTTCTACCTTTTCCAGAGTCCACAGAGACCTGGGGGATTATCCAAAGCTCCACAAAAAGGCTTTTATTAATACACACAATGTGTGTTATGTTGTTTGGAGATGATTTATGTATTAAGAAGCTGGCTTATGTGAATTTGCACCTGTCCACACAACTGTCAGAAGTTATGCATGTTTGACAGTTTTTGTTTGGTTTCCTTCTATTTGCAGGACTTTTTCTATTAAAAAAAATACTCTGGTTGTGTGCTATTTTAGGCGGTGCAATGTAGTTTTTATACATCAAACTGAATTCTGCTGTGACCTTTTTTTTATGGCCTAAGTTCCTTGTCCTTTTCCCCATTATCAAATGTTGGGATTAGTCGTATCAATCCCCTTAAATATCAATCATAGAGCAGTGTGTTGATGCAGATATTATGAATAACTTTTAAATTAAAAGCTGGTCAAATCATAAACATAAAACTCATTACGGAAACAAATAACTGAATCAAAGTTATCAAACCTTGCTGCCCTACCCAAAGGCAGAGTAGAAACTAGCTTGATAAACCTAAAAAAAGCAGATAAAGAGCTAATTTTGGACCACATGAAGCTAGCAGTTAGCCTAGGTAGGATACATAGTTGAGGATTTCACACAATGTGTTAGGGTAATGTAACCCTCAAAAACATGCTAAATAGTTTTGAATTGTGAAGAAATATTGACCCTAATGTTACTTGGAACTAGAAAAAATAGTTTTTAGAAAGAAAGATATTAAAAAGTTGTTTTTCTCAACCACATTTGTTAAATAGATATGAAAGCTGAGACAGCTAGTTTTGTTAGCACTGAAGGTTCTCTCACAATTTTGTGGTTAATAATGATTCTAAAAATATATGAAATATATTGGTATAGTGCTCATAACAATCTCTTTAACACAGATTGGGGCAGTTAGCTTCTGTTACATTTGTTTAACCTTTTTTGGCGAGACTCAGCAGCTAGATAGGTAGGCAGATAAGAGGTTAGAATAAACGCTACGCTTTTAAATATATTGCTCGAGTCAGATGGACTGACTTTTCCGTCATGTCTTGCAGAAAATGCTTAGTCACTGGCTATGTGACTCACTGAACCTCTTCAGTGGGGGTTCGACTTGTTTCCACCCCCAGCGTTTACGGTATGACCCTCCACAGATGGTCAGCAATGCTCAATTAAGAAACATGTTACGCACCATAAATGCTACATAGCTGCACTTCTTTGGGCTAAAATGATGAAAAATACACATTGCCATAGCGATACATGTGTCAATATAAACCACAAAAGGGCTGATGTGTTCACTTGTATCAACAGTGTTTTATTTGGCCATACATTTCATTCATTCATTCAATAATTAATATACATCATATATACATAAGCAAACAAAGACATCCGTGTCCTTGTTCAGCCATCTTGCAGTAAAGGTTGGCAGTGCATTCTTGGCCTCTTTAACAGTGTCATTGGGTTTCTTTCGTCTTTCTCACATTATACGCTCATGGCGTCAGTCGGGTCGGAGCTGTACGATCATGTGCTCCTGCTGCAGAACATCCTCCAATTCAGGCTCGTCTCAGCACTCTTTGCTCATCTGCGCCAATACTGGATGAAGAGAAGAACGAAGAAAATTACAGAAACAACAAAACACAGAAATTAAAAAGTAAGAATTCGTTTTTTAGAGCATGATTATTCCAGTGGTGTTTACAAAGTTTAACTCCACTGAGGTCAGATGTAATCAGCTAAATTAACTGTTTAAGACAAAACCTGCTTTTTGCAGATAATCCATCACACAGATGTGAACATGTTAACACATTGAATAATGATTTACTAATAAATATACACTTAAAACTATTTCTGTATAATAACCAGTCCTTTGTCAAAATCTGAACTGAAGACTTTTCTGAAATGCTTTATTTGCTATTGTAGGGTGGGAAAAACTCTTAAATACTGTATCATATTTAAAACCTTAGCCTAAACAGTATTGCTTTTGCTGCAGGTCCCTGCAGAAAGAAATGTATGTACTTTTTGTCTATTGAAGTCAGCGGTGCATTTGAGCGACGTACCTGAGCAAACTTGTGTATCTGCTCAACAACAGCAGCAAACAGAGCGCCGACACTCTCATCAATCAGACTTTGCATGTAATGGACGGCCTCCTCGTCTGAAAGGTCCAATCTGAATTTATCCTGCACCTGAAGACAAACAAGTAGACATGGTCATACATACAGACAGAGGTACAGGTGATGTTAAATTGAGCCCCATCAGTCGGGTGTCATATATTTCTTACCTTCTTCACTGTCTTGTCAGGCTCCAGAGCGATGTCAGGAATATTGGCATCCACCATGAGAGAGAACAGATTCAGGATGAGGTTGGAGTATCTGAAGGAATGAAGGGGAGGAGTTTATTGTACCTATAGTTGTTATTTCTTTAATCGTTTTGTATCTTACTCACAAATGTATACCAATTAAATGCATCTGAAAACGTCTTTCTACTGCTGCTGATTTCAGATGTTTGATTTCAGCTAGATAGTTACTGTACAGTAATCTGGCTACATAAAAACAGATAATTCACCAAAGTGCACATTTAGTGACATTCATTTTTTTGTATAAGCTTCTGCTATTTTAACAAAAGGGGACAGCCCAGTTTCTGCAAGCACATTCTTAATATACTAACAAAGACGTATTTTCATAGCAGTCAAAAGTTCAAGAATCAATAAATAAGGCTGATACAATATTTACTGTGATCCATTACCTGTCTCATGCACATAAACTGTATCTTAATTTAAAGTTAGTAGCTGCATAAAAGCGAGCATTGACCTCAATTTCTTGGAACTCGATACTGAATAGTGTTAAATAAATACAATGAATGTCTTAATGTTTATGTTTATGTATGTTTACATTCTGTATTTTTTTGGAGAAAAATTTAGTTATTTCTTCTTCCCTGTGTCTTTGAGTGTTGCACATTTTACCTCCTTAAGTGGAGGAAGGCGGTGTAGCACTGCTTCCTGAACTCCTGGTACTGTTCGCTCTGCATGCCTCCCATCCCCTCCACCATCTCTTTGCTCAGCTTCATCGGTGGAGGCAGCGGTTTGGGGTCTCGACCCAGGATGTAGCCGAAGTCGATGTGGAAGAGCTTTCCTGCAGGAGGAGGAGATGATGTTTTAAAACCGTTTTCACAAACTGGAGCGTTAATGATCTTGTTTATAGGAACGGCGTGTTTGTCTCACCGGTCTTTGTCAGCAACAGATTGTCCAAGTGTCGATCACCTACTCCGAGGATGTATGTGATGACGCAGTAACCGGCTGATGAGACACAGCGAGGGAGAAAACACTGTTTAAGCAGCTGGAATCAAATAACTCCACATCAACTCTGTTTTTCAAAGAACTCACCGCAGCTCTTGACGTAGGTGTCCATCACCTCAGAGCTGATGCCATACGGTCCTTTTTCACTCGGTGCATGCTTCCTGAAGAAGCTCTGTCGGGACAAATCGCGTGATTTTAAAGACGTTTACATGTTAGCAGTGCTGAGATTCTTTAAAAGCAAAGCTCACCTGGATGTTGCCCTCAGTAGCGAGAACTTCAGCAACAGGAACAGACTGAACAAACTGCATAAAACCTGTGACAGAATGGAGGATTCAACATTAAAGGAACTCAAGTGGTTAAGCACTTTTCATCATATCCCAAAGAGATTTTATATTTCAATGGGAATTGCAAATGAAGCCTGTTTGAGAGCATTTATGTTGCTACAGAAACAAGTTTTCTATTAGTGATGAGATTCTCCTTCTTACCGTGCTTGGTGCTGGTGGCTAATACTTTGTAAGGCGTCAACTTCAGGTCCAGATTCTCTTTCCTTAACAGCTAGATTTCCAGAAACAAGACAAAGAATTAATAACCTACACCAATTTTTTTTAGAAAGTTATGAAAAGAGCTGAACCTTCTGTGCACCTTCTCTTTAAGAAATACGTTTCTTTATGTTAAAAAGCCAGAGAAACAAAGGTTACAGTACTTGTTGCATGATTGCAAACATCACTATGAACTTTTACTCTGCTGAAAAGAGTTTTGGAGACTTAAAAGAAACACTTGTTTAATGAAAATTAAAAGTACAGTCACAAGCGTTTATTTCTGAAAACGTATACTCGCTAACTTATTCTTACTTTGTCCATGAGCGAGATGATCTGCAGGATGAGCTGATCCTGTCTCAGGTCATCGCCGTGTTTGAAGATGACCGGGTACATGGCTCCGTCCTCAGCTTTGAAGAGGAGTTTGGCTGGCATCAGAGCACTCTGCAACAAAACATGTGTCGAAGGATTATTTACTAAACAAAGAGAAGTGCTTTTCACACTGTGCTTGGGTCTGTACAGTATTTAAGGATCCTTCACACTGGTAGAGAATGTGTGAAGGGGATTTATGGGGGTCAAGGGAACTTTTCTTGTACCTTGAAGAGAGTGGCCGTCTCCGGGACGATGCCTCTGATCCGTATCTGAGGCTCCAGAGGGAGAGGGATGGGCTCGATCTCTGAGAGATTCACCTTCTCGTTATCGGCGAGCAGAGACTGCAGCCGCTCCGTCTGCACACACAGGAAACGGTTTAGGAATATTTTCAATACATTTCAGAAACATAGACTGCATGATTTAAGTACAGGTATGTATATTTTTAGTTTCTGCACATGAAGGTTTTCTGTTGTCACCTTTTTTTTCCGATTCCCGCTCTCCCTCTGCACAGCTTTCATCAGCTGCACCAGTCGGTCTACAAACGTCTGCTGGGCGGCTAACAGCGACCGCATCACCCGCACACTCTTATCGCCCTGCGGAGAAGAAGAGGAAGTGTCAGCATATAAATGTAGAGGTCAGTTATCTAACAGGACTTAAATGAGAGAATAGAGCATTTAAGTGTGGTATATATTTGTATAAAACTCATTTTGATGTAGGGTTATTTGTTCTCTGTTTTTAATCACACTTCCTATGAAATATAAAAGAAGTCATATTTTAACTACAACAAGTTAAAAACATAATAAGATAGTCCGAGTCATTTCATTGAGGGTCTAAACCAGAGAGAGATCAGAGACTATATCGACATGTTTCCTGGTTCTGCTGAGTGCTGACCTTGAGTAAAGCCTGGCTGAACCTCCTCATGACGTTCAGGTACATCTCGTGGGTCTTTGGGTCTCTCAGCTGGGTGTCCTGGTCCTCACACTCCACAATCACATACCTGCAGAGCACACACAGGTTTCATTTTTAAAGGTAAATAAACACACACAAAAAGTTTTTCCTGTCAATAGTAGTTTGGACTCAACTCACCAATACAAATAGTTGGCAAGTGTGGAGTTCTTGCACGCTCTGGAGATGAGAAAAGTGCACAAGTCCTGCTACAAAGAGAGACAAGAACGCGTCAGAGAACAACAACAGAATCCAATCGGTTTGGCTAACATCATTTTGCATTTCTTACCTCCATATTCTCGCTGTCGGCTGCTTCTTTGCCTTTCTGCGCGACGTTTGAAGGTCCGGTTGTACCAGACACAACCTGAGAACTACACAGAGGATGACAAATTATCTTTAAGAGAACGTGGTGATTAAAGAGATGAACTTTTACTGAAGCCAGTGACATGGTGTGTTAAATATAGAGTTTGAGGTTTAGTCAGTGCTCTGCTTCCAAGATTTTGGCTGGAGCTGTACATGTTGACGCCAATAAAAATCCGAACACCCTTAGAGTTTCATAACGGCCTGCGACAAAGAAAAATAATCAAATTCTCCCACGGGCTAAAAAAAAAAAAAATCGTACTTAATTTAGATCCAAGCAGTAAAAAACAACAGGAACAATTCTTCAACCGACCAGAAGAGAGCTCGAGTCAAAGCTGCCGGTAGTGTCGACTTATTTATGAGCTGCTGTCAGAAAGTCCAAACACTGACCTGTCCAGTGCCGAGTCATCTGAAAGCCCCTGGCCGTCTCTCTTGCTGCCGGGCTCCAGGCCTCCCTGAATATCGCTGAAGTTCTCGTACTTGAGCGCCTGGACCAGCTGGAGGAGATACATGAGCAGGTCCTGGAGGAGGGAGAGGAAGACTTTCTCTTTCTTTGTGTTTGGATTTAAAGCTGAAGTTTTGTTTTGTAATTATTCTAAAATGTGACGGGATCGTTTCTGGTTTTCCTTGACTCAATTAATCTAAAATCCTTTAATGTTGTTGTGATTCTTTACCTCGTCATCGGCTTGCTGCAGGCGTGCGACGGCGTAGCGTCTGACCGTGGGGTTGGTGAACTGGGAGGACAGCAGCTCCAGTGAGTCCTCCACATCCATCGGCCTCCACTTCCCCAGCAGCTCCAGAGCCTGCTTGGCCTCCTGCGGCAGATCCCAGTTCACACACTTGAGGAACTTAGTCAGAGCCTGCGGGGCAGAAGAGGAAGGAAGAAGAAGATTTAAGTCATGAACAAGTGTTGGAGATCAGAACCCGGGAGAAGTCTGGCTACCAGAGGACAACGAAACACACCCACCTTTTCCTGTGTGGTGAGGTAGTATCTGAACTTCCACACCAGGTCCTGCTCCTCAGAGCTCAGCTGCTTGGTTGGAGGGTAGCTCACGATGATCTGTCGTTACACACAAACACAAAGGTATTAAAACAGACTAAAGAGAAGACGTGCTAATGGATACAAGATGTAAAGAAAGAGTGCTGTGTAGAAAATATGTTTTGATATTCAGCTCCCCCAAATATATTATAAGAAGACTAATGTAAAGTCAGAGCTGTTCATTCTGATCATTTGTTATTTGAGGTCCTCTCCTTAATTAGAACAGTTTTTTCTTCTAATTAACCTAAAAAACGAAGCTCCCACAATCATTCTTACACCAGCTTTCTGCTTTAATGACCACATTTTTTGGAAGTCATCCTGTTGACAGCACTTTGAGAGCCCTACATGGTCAGACGTCGGACTGCATCACACGACTACTGTAGCTCCACACAAACAGCAGCACCTTGAGGTTACTCAGTATGCTGTTTGTTGACTGCTCTGAGAAAAGAAGCAGACTGTGCTCTTGGATTCTGGATCCCAAACTTTGATTTCTGGACGCCTTTAAGATCACGGCTCAAAACGTGTCTTTGTGCAAACACAGTTCTTTCTGTTATTTTCTCTCTTCTTCTTGTATGTGATAAATGATATGTTATCACCGTTAAGATTTCATCTAAGATCTGTACTCCTTACATTAAGCTGGTCCCGTGTGGCCGCGTTGGGCTTCAGGTCGTGATCTGAGGGTCCGCTGCGGAGGCTACGAGCCAGTTTGTGATGCTTACTCTCAACCAGATTCTCCTGTAAGAAGACAGAGAAAATGAAAACACGTTGTTAACTAATTCATACAGGTACCGGACATTCACATGATTCTAAATTCATCTTGTTAGTGTCTTTAAATGTGTGTGTGTGTGTCCTCCTCTCACCATCCCCATCTGTGGATCAGGGACTTTGACGATGTCACAGCTGGTGAGGCCGGGTGAGGCGTCGTCTCCATCCTGGGCGTGGTCAGAGTGAAATAAACCAATCAGCTGGCTTTGTTTAATGACTTATTATTGACTTTTACATGTCAGAGGTCACCTTGTCATGCGCTTCTAAACATGTGAATACCTTCTCGTAGTAGACGATGCTGTACTCTTTGTCGTTCGTTTTGACCCGGGGAAACTCCACCATGAGGTACATGAAGTTAGAGCTGCGTTTCTCACTCTGCAGAAGAACAAAGAACAAATCGTTTGACCACCTCAACCTTTTCATTTTTATCAAAAAATGACACTCTATAGTTAACATATATCAGAACATAGTTGGAGAATAAATGTGGCCAAACTTGAAGACCTACACTGAGGTTTTTATTGGAAGAATAAAAACATTTTGATGAGATGGCTCGTGGTTTACTGTGAAGTTATTAGAATGACTACTTTCACTACTTGTGTTCAGACATTTTGTCTTGTACAAAGTTGCCATTTCCAATAAACAAAAACCCCCCCCTCAAAATTGCTGACTTGTAAAACGACCTCACCTCGTTGATCATCTCAATCTCTCTGAAGGTCAGACGGTCCAGCCAGTCGACCTTCACCATGTGGCCCTGTCGATGGGCTTTTGTCAGCTGGGGAGCGAGAGCAAAGGAAGAAAGAGGGTGGGGAAACGAGGAAAAAGACACAAAATAAATAAAGTTTTAGCAAAGTACCAAAATGTAGAAAAGATTTAAAGGTCACAGCAGGGTGGTTGAGGTGCAAACAGCTTGACCAATCATGCACAAATCCAGTGTCCGCAGCCAATCCAGCATCTCCGCTCACACGGCAGCCAATCGGCTCATCATCAGTGTGTGTCAGGAATGTAAGCACACATTTGGCCATGAACAGGAAGCCCACAACTCAGCGGGTTAGAATTAGTGCTCACTCTTAAAAACAACATATGAACTGGTAGCAGTTTAGGAAAAGTTGACATGATGGGATAAAACCAACTTCACTCTGGATAAAAAAATTAAAAAAATGAGAAATGAAAGAGTCTCTTCAGAATAAGATGAATAAGAAAAGAGCCAATTCAAAAAAAGATAAAGTAATAAAAAGGACAGGAACTTCCTGATGTCCTCAAAAAAGCTGCAATAAGTTGACCGACATTGTGTGTCAAAATAAAACCTGAAAAAAACATGCACACACTTACACAAAGTACACTCATGTATGGCAACAGCAGAAAACTTTGAAAAAAGAAAGTGTGTGATGCCTTCAAGAACGCAGCCGTACACTGAACAGATTTCACACCAAAACCAGGATCCAAATGTATTTGAAATATAAAGATACACATGGTGGTTCGATTCAGTGATTTAGAGCTCCTGCGAGGAACTTTTAAAGCTCCTGTGAGCACCTTTGGGTTGTGTCAATTTTGGTGACTCCCGTGGAAAGGAAACAATCTCATCCTGATTTATTTCTTTTTTTTTTTTTTTTTTTTTAAGTCTTTGACATGGGATTAAAAAAAAAAAGGCTCTCCTTTAATTGCTTCGTCTGACACCTACCCTGCTGCACAGGTGACAGGCTTATTAAATCAAGTCAATCTTTTTCCTGATGGGCTTGTTTGCTTTTGAAGGTCATACAGAGCATTCGATATGAATTTTAGTTTGTTTCATTAGCAGATAAAAACTCTTCAGAGGAGCTTTAAAGATGATGGAATTATTCCTAACTTCACAACACAATCTGAATTACTCGGGTTCACCTAAATGAAGTTGCATTAAGATAACTGAAATGTATTTGCAGATATATTTGGACCAAGGCCTTCTTCATACAGTACACAAACACACACACACATTCTGCATTGCCAAAACTAACTCCTGTACGTGTACTCACATCACTGAGTACCTCCAGGTCAGGGCCCTGGAACAGATGATGGTTTAGACACGAATTGGGGGGTGGGGGGGGGTTCTCTTCTTTTCCAACACGCACACAATGCTTCTTTTTAACCCTCCATCTTTCCCCCACATCCGCTTCGCCCTACCTTGTTCTCCCCCCTCATCCTACACCAACGTAATTTCCTTCTCTCTATATCTAACACGTGCAGAATTTGTACCTTGGCCAGTCTTCCCATCTGGTCCTCTGTCAGACTGCTGCTGGTGCGTCCTGGTGTGGTGGTGGGCTCTGCTCCGTCCCCCTCCACACCCGGCCAAACCTTCAGGTCATGCATGCCTTGACGGAACATACTAGAAGAGGACAGGAGAAGTGGGTTCAGAATTCTGGATTTTTTTTTTTTTACAGTTTTATACGCTTTAGCATCAGATTTATATATAATCAAAAACATTTATAAGTAAAAGTAAAAGTGTGAGAGGAGACCCACCCATATTTGCCAAACAGGGTAACAGTGGTTCCTCCGACTGGGACAGCTTTGCCCGGTCCGTAGATGTCCCACACTGTGAGAGCGACCTGAGCACTCTGAGGGAGGTCGGGGTACTTGACAGGCAGCCGCAGCCACTCGTTCCAGCTGCGCAGGACAGCAGGTGAAGACAGAGAGAGAGAAAGCAATAGAGTGTGTAAGAAGACTTACACTTGAAGCTTTGCAAGTTTGTTCCCTTTTTTAACCTCTAAAGAGAAAATTCAGGATTTGATGAGAGGAGTTACATTTTTTAGTAACCAGTGAGCACCTCATAGGAACAGCTTTAATGTATTTAAGAGCATTTCTTTGTATTTTGACCCGAAAAATTGAATAAAGACAGGATGGAAAAATATGTCTCAAACTGTTTTTAAATTAAGAATTTACTGGCAAAAGAAAAGATGCCATCTTGAACAGGCTTGTATCATTTTCCCTTTCAGTCAATTCACATAAAACAACACATAAAGAATGGGCCTCATGATCCCATATCATATGCATAGAAAGGTCCGTCCTATCAGGTAACAGAAATAATAGTAAAGGTGCTTCCACCCGATTCTTTCACTAGTTCCTCTCCTTCAGTAAACACAACATGTCTTCCACTCAAGCCACAATCAGAGCACTTCATCACCTGTAACATGCAAAACCTTCAGAACTACTTTTTGTACTCACTTCCAACGAGTGCTGAAAGCTTTGTAGGAAGTGCGAACCGGCAGAGCGAGAGGTTTTCCTTCAGCAAACACCTGACAGGTAACGTAGAGGTCCGAGCAGTTCTCCTGGTACAGACCGGAGAAGCGCAGCATGGGGTCCTCCAGCAGGGCTTTGTAGCTCCTCTGCTCTCGCTTTCCTTCTAAACTGCCTCTGGAATGGGAGAGACGAGGACAACAGAAAGTCACCATGTGCAAACATTATGAATAAGGTTTCTTTTTTTTTTAAAGAGTTTTGTTCCTGCTGTAACAGGATAGATTTGAAGTTCATTTTCTAAACTACTTTATTTTAAAAATGCAGTTTTTGCTACAATGTTCTGTTCAATGTTTTGTTCCCAATGAGAAGAAAAACAAGAGTTTGTAGAGTGGACTGAATGTGACTAAAGATGATTCAGTTTTGATTAAATTGAACACTTGATGTGAGTCAGATGAGACGCTGCTAAAAAGAAGGAAGCAGTATTTTTAAATTTACTGACTTTCAAGATTCATGTCATTACACAAACTCTCACCTCTCACACCACAACATTGTTTAACATATTCAACACATACCATACAAACACTGCTCAACTTTCTCCCTTACAAAGCACCTTCTCTCCCTCCCGTTCTCTCTTTCACTTGTTGTTTTCTTTTCTTAGGTATTTCATATAGTTTTGTAGTGTTTCTGGTCGTAGTCTGATGTGTGTCTGTTGATGTCTTAGTACAAGGATGGGGCAACTTTGGTCACAGCGAGGGCCACATTCATTTAATTCTCACTGCCAGAGGGCCAAAATTGTAGAATACAAAAAACGATTACAGTCAATTTTGTCTCAAATTTAACTTCAACATTTACCAGTGAGCAAATATTATTATGGACATATTTCAGGTTTTCATGATTTCATGGCAGATTTAGTCATGTTTTCTTCATGTTACTGATTAATTAATGTGTAAAAATTGACCTGAGGGCCACGTTGAGGGTTGATGGGGGTCACATGTGGCCCCCGGGCCGCCAGTTGCCCCACCCCTGTCTTAGTATTTTGCTGTCTTTATTTGTTTTGTTTTTTACTGTTGTTGTCCTGAACTTGTCTGTTTTGTTTCTTGTGCCTCATCACCAGTTTGTCACTCTATTGCACCTAATAAAAAAAATATAAAATAAATATAAAAAAAATAAAATAAAAAAAGACTCATGTCCAATAACAGAATAACATTTTCTAATTGCCTTCATTCTTGCCAAATGATCACAGATTAACTACTCCAGCCACTTCATTAGAATACACTGCAATGACATGTATATGTGACTGTGTGTACATGTGCATATATGTTTAAAAAAAAAATGGAAAAAGGTAAATTGTATTTCTGTGATTGGAAAGTACCGTTTAGTATTATTATTATTTTTTTTAAATAAAAATATTTTGGAAAAAAAAAAAAAAAAAGAATACACTGCAATGGGGTTTCTTGTCGATTCAATTAGTCAATTAGTTGCATCAATTAGCAGAAAAACAGGAAAATAAATCCCAATTAACTTAACTAGAGATGAACCAGTGAGCAGAATTGTTCCATATACATTTTTTTTTAATTCCAGGCAGGTTGTAAAATGATTTGAAAGACTGTGTAATCGTTTAATTTCTCTCATTATTGGGGTTTAAATGTGCAAGATAAACAGTCACTTACAGAACTCACAGAAACACACACACACACTCATGCACAGCACACACACACACACACACACACACCGAGCATCCTGTCAAGTCACAAGGTAGATTAGTTACGGCGCTTTGACCAACAGCGAAGCATTTAAGTGCAAAAACTTACATCTTAAGTTGAACGTTGATGTCCAGGTCACAGCTGTAAGCATAGTTGAATTTATCAGTGTCCATCTTCCGACTGGAAAACACCAAAACTGAACCCAAAAGCCAGACGACTCCAACATGAAATCCCGGACTGGTTATTTGAGACTTTGCGACAAGGCCTCGGCTCAGCACAACAAGACTTCACAGAGCCCCGTTTACAATAAAAACACTCCCACGGAGGGCTACGTTATCAGGCTGCACACACACGTTTAAAAAAAAGACGACTTTGAGCCCCTTTATTCACGGGAAAGACATTATTTCGACGGCTGTCGCACCGGGCATGATTTGATGTTTTTTGGATAGCTACACAACAAAACAGCATCAACCGGAATGCACAGCCAGGGAAAAGTAGCCGATTGTCGATGCAGAGCGGCTGACCAAACGCAGCGGGCGATCGTTGTGCCCTTGTGTTGATTTATCAAGTCTGATTGAAACCGAGGAGGAAGTAGGGAAGAGGAGTGGTTTACGTTTTTAAAGGGGCAGTACGTTAAACAGTGTAAACGTTGACGAGGCGTTGTTGAGTTTTTAATCTTGATTTAGTATTTTTGGAGTAATGTGTGCGCTTTTTATGAGGTTAATTTTGACTTTAAAATGTACATGACAAATATTTACAAAACTGCACACATCATGTATTTTTCACTTTAAAAGTAAAAAAAAGTTTATTCTGTTTTTTGAAAGGGAAACTCTCCTTAAATGCTATATCCAAATTAATTAATTAATTTGTTTAAGGCCTGAATAATTCTATGAAAACTGAGAGTTGTTTTTGAAAAGACTTTTTTTTTTTTTTTTTTTTTAATGAAAGTATTTTTGAAGCCAATGATTTGTTTTTATGATGTCATTCTTACATTTTGTGGCCTGTAACCAAAAGTGGGTTTAAATCAGAACTTCTTGAGTTGCTATAGTCTTATTTGTTGATCACAAATTGGGTGAGTTAGTGTCTGTGTTATTTATTACTGTGTTATTATTTGTGTTATTTACATTTCCACAAGTGGAAGTGTACATACCGTGCATTATTCTATTATTGTATTTTTTCTCCCTTTATTTAACTGGTGTAAATATGTTTGATTTTTAACTTCTTGTTATTTTTAATAATTATATCTCTGTTTCCTGTTTTCTTGAGCTGTTTTAACGCAAAAATGGGGGATCAATAAAGTTTATCTTTATTTTTATCGTTTATCAGTAGGTACAGTTGTTGTATTATTCATACTTTATTTATTACTGATTCACTTTTGCACTGATCGTTTCTTCTTTCACTTTGTAAATTGTTTTGCACTAAGATAAGATAAGATAAGATAAGATATGTTTATTGTCTCTGTACAAGTACAACAAAATATTGTTGGAACAAGCCTGTAGATGCCTAATATCAGAAATATACAAATACTGAAACCAAATATTCAAATAAGAAATACAATTAAATAATACGATATAGTATACAATATACAATTAATTTTCAGGTGGCAGGTATGGAATAAATATATTGCACTTAGTTATACAGGACTCCAGTGGGTAAAATAAAATAAATAAATAACTTAAGCAAATCTCTTTTATACGTAATCTACTTAAAAATGAACCTGTTTCTCGTTTCAGAACTATCTGAATTCATTTGATCAAAGGATGACGGTTTTGAAGCCTGAGTTTGAAAGCCTCTTGGGGTGCAGTTCATCCTCGTGGAAGATGGAAGATATGTGTTACTGTAAGATACAAACATGATGACAGCCTGTGAACATTTGTGAAGAAAGTTCTGCCAAATTAAAACTCACTTGTCACCAATTAACTGCACATCCGTGAAGGGCAACAGGCGGGACAGGGAAAATCCTCATCTTGTGTTTTGATGAGGTCCACCCTGTTCATCAACAATGACGCCAACGCGTTGTCAAATGTGAGTGTGAAGTCAGGTCAACACGTAGACTCTGAGGAGGTCAACATAAAACTTACTTTCATCTTATAGAAGAAGTGAATTTAAAATACTGTCACCTGTATATCACTTGTAATAATGCCAACACGGCTTGAAATGCAACAAGTCTTCATACTATGAAATGAAAGTTTGAGAGAGGCAAGTGTGAGTCATATAAATGAAGAGAGTAGCACCCCTGATTCAGGTCCCCTGATAAGTGGGACCTATTACTGATGCTACTACGGTGGTCGGTATGTGCGATAAAGCCCATAAAACACCAGGTTATGAGGCTCTGAGGCCTCCTGTGACGGGTTGAGAAGGTTTTTCCTATGATCTGATACCTCGAACTGCAGATAACAAACTAACGGAAGAACATGAGCTAATGTTCTGTTGGCCCAGTGATGCTGTGCTGCACTGTCAGGTCACATTTGATAGTTTTGACTTTTTTCTTGTTGGTGTGATTTTGTGCGAGTGGACACAGAGCTTACACATAAATGTACTTCATGTACAGTAAATAGACACTTGGACTTACATGTAATGACATCTTGTGATAACAATGGGGAATTTAAAAGCCAAAACATGCGATCTACTCTTCAAACTTCAGATTGGACGAGGTGTTTTCAAAGCTTAAATCTGCATCACATGTTCACAGCAGATAAAGATGAATGTAGAAATGATGTTCTCCATGTTGTGTGAAATCTGCTTCAAATAGATTAAATAGAAAAATCTTGATAAAAATGTATGTTTTCCTCCGCTCAGGTCACAGACACACCAACACATTCACACACTGATGGCAGAGGTTGCTATGGGAGACCATCAGAAGTAACTAATGCCATCCATACACATTCATATGCTGCCAACAAGGAAATCCAAGGTTAACTGTCTTGCCATAAGACATATCAGACATGTTGCTGCAGCAGCTGGGGATCGAGCCCCTGACCTTCCAGTTGGGAGACAATGACTCTACCACCGAGCCACAGCCGCTCCATGTATTCAATGTATATAGATAATGACTCATCCTGTCATAGAGCAGTGATTTGTTGTATGTTTTATTTAAAATCCTCAGTTTCTGGAGCACGACCAGGACAAAATAACCAAATGAGAGGTTGAACGGTGATGAATCATGTATGATAATTCCATCCCTTCCCACTTTCTCTGCCCTCCATCTCACCTCTATTAGTCACCACATGGATGTGTCATTGTTTCTATCTCTTCGGAGGTTCATGCCCACTGAAGCACAGCGAGGTGATCTCCAGAGTGCCAAATCTGTGCCAAGATACAAGACCTTGAATTCTAAACCCCAACCCACCCCCCACCCCCCTCCACTCAGAACACCCTGTTCCTCGTTCCCCAGTGGACGCCACCTTCTACAGCCGGCGTGTGGGCCACATGACGGAGCTGACCACACCTCCACGCCACCGCCGACCTCGGGGATGTATAAATAAAGGAGCAGAAGGAAGAAGAGGAACCAGTGGCTGAACAGACCAGATGAAGATGAAGATGGAGCTCACAGGGGTGAACTGGATGCTTGCAGCTGCAGGGTTTCTCCTGTGGACCAGTGGAGGGCTTGCTGCACCCATGGAGTGCCACTTTGACTCCAGAGGTGAGACCACAACACTTTAAAGTCCTCTGACTATTTTTAAAGTGAAGCAAAAATGAATACCTCTTTTTGTGTTGTTGCAGCCCTGTGCGTGTTCGAGGGGAGGCAGTACGCTCTGGGGGAAACCTGGATGGACAACGCGTGTATGCAGTGCACCTGTCTGCACCCCGTAGGAGTGGGTTGCTGTGAGACGTGAGTACACAAACACCCAGTGAGGTGTCCAGATGACTACAGTCACTGTATTGCAGATAAAGGAAAGATGACGTCAAAGTGGTGGATCTAAAACAGTTTGTCTTTACGAGGACATTTGTGTTTTGAGAACACGTTTTTTGATTGTTTACTTCAGTGAAAGTTGCAGCAGTGCTTCATGTAAGAAAAAAAAAAGACTCTTTTGAAAGTCCTGCATTCAAAACTGTGCCGAGGTACGAGCGGTAAAATATAGGTGTTAAAAAAGTAGTCTTATTTTATACTCATTAATAGAATATAACATCATCACTAATGTAAACAGAACTTTATGGTACATAAGTTGTAGTATAATATTGAGATAAATTACAACATCAACGTTGAACACATGCTGACATACAGACTAATAGTTTACAGAGTAGTTGTTTCTATTGTGACATCAATGTAGGTATTTCCTCCAAAATCTATTAATAGAAGGAAATAGCTCAAAATGTGTTAATAAGCAAAGTGAAAGTAACTGAGAGCTCTGCTTCACTTCATTGCTTCAGCAGTTGTATTTAAATATTTTTTAACACTTTTCACTTTTTTTAAAATGACAATATTTTTCACCTTTTTTAAATTTGTTTCCCGACAAACATGTGCATGCAGAGGTCTACTATTAAAAAGGTGACTTTAAAAACATGTATCATTAAGGAAACATTAAAAAAAAGAGTCAGGGTGTGATAACTGTCAAAGTCCTCTGAGCTGAGGTGGGGGACAGGTTTCAAAACTCATTGAAACCCTTTCCACCACTTCTTCATGGATCACATTTATTCAAGATATTAGTGTGTTTTAAAATAAGTAAGCCTTAACAATCTAAATGTTCAGGCTGCATCGACCGGTGGACTTCCCCGCGTGGTGCCAGGTGCGGGTGGAGCCGGTGACCTGCAAAGTGTCCCTGGTCCAGACAGCGGACCCCCGTCTGCCCTGCTCCCCATACGAGGACATGAAGGACCCGAGCCACGGATCTCTGCAGCTGCAGCAACATCTGGAGGGGTAGAAAACTCTCCGACAATCCTCTCTCTCTCTTCAGTCTCTAGAGGGAAACCAATCCTCACTCTAGTTTAACATCAGTTACATTTTACACACAAACTGTAATTAAATATAAATATATAACATATAAAGCATCTAAAATGTTTGGATTGTATCTCCAATGAAGGAAAAGAAAATGTTAAAGTTGAACTGCAGTGTTTTAAAGCAGATATTAGGATCTGATACATGAAACATTTAGTATATATTTAATATATTTAGTTATTATAGTATGCTTTTTGTCCTTTAATGTCTGATATAAGCTTCATACTAAAATGTAGAAGCTGTATTCTTTTACTACAGGTTGTTTGGGGACATCTTTATACCATTTCTTTTCTTAACTCTCTGCTTAATGTACATATAAACAAATATATACGTTTATTAATATATATCACTGTGTGTTGGGTCGGACCTGTTCTCTGCTGTAACACATTTAACTTTCAAATAAAAAACTCTGTTCATAAAGAGAAACTGTGTTTATTTGAAGAAAAGAAGAAAACACCACTTCATCTACTCCTTTTAAAACACACTTTTAATAAAGTTTGATTTTGTAGTATTTACATCTCAGTTCAGTTGTTGCCCATGCTCAGAGAAAAACAGTTAAAACAGAAAAAAAGAAACACCACAGAGATGTTTTGCACGCATGTTAATGTTGCACACACTTAAAGTTAGATGAACTACACAACTCAGATCGACAAAATGTAAGTGTTGGAAACAACAAGAAACACCGTCTCTGTACAATTTCTCATCAGGAAAGAAGAAATGTTTCTTTCTCTGTCATGAACACACACACGCACACACACACTCACACACACACACGCACACACACACACACACAGTCAGATATTAATGCTGTTGGTCCCTGTAAAGTGGGACATGGAGGATGCCAGGGCCGGGTTGGTGGGCAGGATTTTGATTGGAAGATCCCAGCTGAAGGTATCCACGTTGACGTGCTCCGCCCCGGTCCAAACCGTGACCTCCGATTGGTTCTGCAGCACAATGGGCGGTTCCATTGGATCCCGAGCCGTGACGAACTCAAAGTGAAGTCGCCACCTCAGGATCACTGAACAAGCGGCGTTAAATGAAGGTTAATAAAGTGACGTGTGATACGTAACAGTTTGACTTTAACCCTCATACTGAGGAGTTAGAAAAGAGCTGCGTCCTCAGTAACCTTCAATGTTTTAAATAAAACAGTCTAATAGTTCAGCCTGCTGCTGACTGACCTGTGTCTGTGCTGAACCCCGGTGTGACGTTTAGAGGGACGGGGAGAGAGAAGTGACTGGAGGCCGTGTGGAGGCACGACTCCATGTGCCTCCCGTGTCCCGTCACACTGACAGGCTGTCCAGGACGCCGCTGGTAAGGCTGCTGGATCTCCTCCTCACTCTGAAGGCTCACTGAATACTTCAAGACAAAGGAGCAGGTACACAGGGTACTATGAGTCACACTTTGTTTAGATAAAAACAAACAAACAAAAGAAAAGAAAAAGTGCAAAAAAAGCTGTACCTGCAAACAGGGAATGTCTCCTTCTGAGAAGTTGAAGGTGCCGATGATGTCCTCCCCGAGTCTGTAAACCGTCTTAAACATGCAGAACTTTGCAACTTTCCCTCGACTGTCGGTGATATTAAACATTTCTGGACAAACAAAAAAAAAAAAAAAAGAGCACAAGTTAAACGTGGACGTAAAGATGTAAAAAAACAAAAAACAAAAAAAACAATCAGAATTACAACTCAGAAAAGCTGATTCACCAGTTTTATAGAAATCTTTTATCTACAGCATTTCCAAAGATGCTGTTAACATTTGTATAGATTTGATTTCTCACAGTCAAACGGCATGTCTCTTTTTATTATATGTAACCTTCTCAGCTGATTGACTCAAATCTGTTCATGTCAGGGATTCAAAAATTCAGCCAGTGTGACAGAGCAGTTTTATTTATTGTAATAAACATAACTTTCAAAAGTGAACAGCTTCAGACCATAATATGAATATATTCCATCCCAACTATAAACATTTCACTGACTACATCAGACTGAAGCTTGCAGTGACATGAATGGGAAAGATTAAAGTGTCAGAGGATGTGACTCACGGGGGCAGCGTCTGGAGGTGCTGACCATCAGCATCTCCAGAGCTCTCTCTAAGGGGCGAGCGTCCCTGCGGCTCGCTTCCTCTTCCTCCAGGAACGGGTTAGAGGGGGACACTTCCTCATCCTGGGGAAACGGAGGCTCTGGCATGCCTACAGGATAGATGTGATTTTAACAGCAGTCACGTTTACATGTTTAAGTCACTTCATCATTACTGTTACAGTGTCCTGTAACTGGTTATGATAACAATCTAGAGTTGATTCACTTTGAAGTTTCAGGAGAAAACGTCCAACATGCATCTGGTTGTCCCGTCATATTAAAGAAGACGTTAAAACTTATTATGAGACAAGTTCCTCTCACCTTGCAGAACCAGCACTCTGAAAGGGACGCGGAGCAGTTTGATGGGAGAGTTGACTCGCTGGCAGCCGATGGTTAGTTTGTAGACGTATTTCACCGCCTGACCACGGAAACTAGGAGGACCGTCCACTGGAACCATCTCACTGTAGGAATCTGAGAGGACGGAGTAAGTGTGTTAGACTGTTTGAATCACACACAGAAACAAATGTTTAATGTTTTGTAAGAAATAAATAAAAAAAATACTCAAAATGAATCATTTAAAATCCTATAATAAAAAGGAATGTAGTTGTTATTTCTTGCTTTAAATCCATTCGTCACAGCTTTATGGCACTTTATAAAGAGCGACACTAGTTTTCACATCTGACATTTAGGGATCTAAGCTTGTTTACACGTATACACACACACACACACATACAGGTTTTACTCTCCCCGGGGTCCAGACGCAGGTCACAGAACAGTATCTTAGGCGGAGTGTCCAGCACACACTGCCCTCGCTCTCCTGTGGAGGAAAGGAATCGGTAGACTTTTGGTTGGCGGCAAAACCTCCTTAATTTATCCAGTTAATCACAAATTCTTCCTGTTTGATGTTTTCACATCACAGGTAGTCCTGACCTCTGCTTGGAATAAGCACCGTGTCGCTCTCAGCCTGGACGTCCTGTTTGTTGCCCTGAGCCGGCAGGGCCACTCGGCTCTCGCTGGCGTGAAACTGGCAGTGGATTTGGGCACTGGCCCAGGCTAGCATTTCACTAAAACACAATCAAGAAAAAAAACAAGAGTCAGGCAAAAGCATTTACAGCACGATACCGTCGGTACAACGATTGATTTAAGTGTCCTGTATGAGACACAGACACATCACAAGGAGTTACGGGACAAGAAAAAACTACCAAGATGATTTTGTTTAAAAAAATGAGACACAAATTCTACAAGAAAACGTTTTATGGTCCCATACTTAAATTGGGTTTCTTCTTCCGAAACAAATTTTGTTTCTCTTTTGAGGTGAAAAAGCGGCTTGTCACTGCAACTTTTTTTTATCCATTTTAGATTATGGAGACCTGATGTATATGAATGCCTCAGTTAAATGTCTAAGTAAGATTGACGCTGTTTATCATGCTTCTCTTGCCTTCATCTTGCTAACTGTGGAGCCCCTGACCCATCATTGTGAACTGTATTCTCGAGTGGGATGGCCTTCTTTGTCCACCAGGAGGCCGGGACACTGGTGCACTTTTATTTACAAGGCCATGCTTGGGCTACTGCCCTCCTACATCTGCAACCTAATCACACGGAGAAGTGTTGATTCTTACGGTTTGCGTTCAAATGATCAGCTGTTGCTGTCTGTTCCATTTGCCCGCACAGAACCGGGAAAAAGGGCTTTCGTCTACTCTGCTCCTTCTACATGAAACATGCTGCAAAAACACTGGAAAATAAATGAACTGATTTCTTTGAATGCTTTTAAATCCAGGCTGAGAGCACTTTAGATGACCTCCTTTATTTGTAACTGTTTTTTTAAATAATTTTAATTTACTTGTAACTGTTTTATATAATTTTAATTTACTTGTAACTGTTTTTTTTAAATAATTTTAATTTACTTGAAACTGTTTTTTATCATTTTAATTTACTTGTAACTGTTTTTTTATCATTTTAATTTACTTGTAACTATTTTTTTACAATTTTAATTTACTTGTAACTATTTTTTTTATAATTTTTATTTACTTGTAACTTTTTTTTATAATTTTAATTTACTTGTAACTCTTTTTTTATAATTTTAATTTACTTGTAACTATTCTTTTTTTTTTTATATAATTTTAATTTACTTGTAACTATTTTTTTTTATAATTTTAATTTACTTGTAACTGTTTTTTTTTATAACTTTAATTTACTTGTAACTATTTTTAAAAAAATAATTTTAACTGTTTTTTTAAATAATTTTAATTGCTGTCTGTATGTTGTGAGTGTGACTGTGTAATTTTGTGTTGCCTCTTGGCCAGGACTCCGTTGAAAAAGAGGTTTTTAATCTCAATGGGACTTTCCTGGATAAATAAAGGTTAAATAAAAAATAAAATATGCAAAGTTAAAATGCTGTAATATGTCCTAGGCAATGGAATTAACTGTAAATAAAATGATTACAGTGTGGCCCTCGTATGAGCTTGTTTGAGTAGTTTTAACAGTTTTGCATGTGTAATAAAAAAGGAGTCCTGTCTTACCTGCTGGCAGAGGTGGACAGATGGGACATCGGGTTAGTGAAAGTTATGAGACACTCCATGAGCTCCCCGGCGAGGAACACGGGGCCCCGGGACATCGAGGCCACCACCTCGATCATCTGTCACACACCAGCAACCTTACGAACAACTCATGAAGTAAACAACCGCATGGACAGCCCAATACTTTGTTAAGATAACAATGCAGTTAAACGCCACTCAGACTGAAAACAAACATGCAGAATGTGAATTTCTTTCCAGGGGAACTAGGAGCAGCTGATCTAGCGCTCCAGCTGCAGTAAACAAAAAGCGGAGTGATTGTATTTCCGGTGCTGCACGACCAAGAGTTAACCATGGGAAGTAAAACACCTAAATAAATACGTAGAATAAACACGGTAATCTATATGGTCTTTCAGATTGTGTTTTGTTTACCGTCGTTTATGCATAAAAATCTTTATAACACATTTCTGAAGAATAAAAATAGAAATTAAAATTTTTCGGAAATGTTTTTTTGTCGGCCAGTTACAAAAAAAACGTCCCGTGGCACTTTTAACGCGAGGTGGGACGTTGCTATGGTAACAGGTGGCGAAGCTTAAACTCAGTATTCACAAATGGCCTTAATGTTTGCGTATTTTCACCGTAGGTTCTAGATAACTCGTCAGTTAAAGCTATTCGTGTTAATACCGCCATCAAAAATGTCGTGTCTATCTTTTAAAAGGAATATTTGAGTTGTCTAGATGACCGAGCACCCCTTTCTACTCGCAATGGTACAGGCTCAGCGGCGACTGTACATTGCCGGGTGTTCAGTATGTCCCTAAGTCATGCTTGTCAGGCACCACATACTGGAAGGCTGGCGGCCAATTTTGACTCCGCTTAACGTCAAACAGCATTATCTGTCCTTTGTTTTTTAAGTGAATGCAAGATAAGTATCTTAGCTAAAGTTTTTATGCCATAACCCGACAAAGTAGAGGGTTCTACGAGTACAGCCGGAAATATTTTGTTACCTGAAAGATCGTGAAGAGGGAAAATCTTTCACAGTGCATTGAGCGAAGTGCTAGCAGAAGCTGCAGGGTTCTGGTTCTGACAGAAGTCGGATTTCAGCAGCAGTGGGATGTCGCTTTCTCTCCGGTATTTTAAATAACAATTATATATTCCCTCCTTCCTTTAACTGCGAGTAAGCTAGTAAAGGCAGCTACTGATCCCGGACTGTAAACAAAGGTGAATGGAGTTCACATTACATGATTAATGGTTAAGGTGTCAGTCTGCGGCTTTGCAGCTAAACCGCCGGTTATTGAGATGCATGCATATCGGCCTTCCTTTATGTTCACAAGGTGCAATTAATACTGACTTGTTCATCATTATATCATTGTGTTGGTCTTATTTTAGGTGCTAAATGAATGGGATCGGCATCCTACTTCCTGACGGGATTTCTGCTCGCATCCATTCATCCAGCCAGATCTGGACTTCATGCAAAAGTGTGGCAAAGTGTTGTGTCATCTCTGAACACAGGAATCAAGAGGCTGGTGCAAAAATGTCCCCTAGGATATGAACCTGCTGAGCTGTAGGGGATATACGCACTTGTGGACTGGACAATTATAATGGCACTAGGACCTCCTACCTGAAGGAGCAATCATTAACCCCCTTTGCTCCCTGGAGGTGTTCAGTGTTGTCAAGTTAACAACCGGTTTACCAAACAAAAAAGACTCTTTCTCTGATCCTCTCAGATATTCCAAAGCCTCATGCAGCTGCCGTCTGAAACTGACTGTTGACAAAAGGCAGTGGAACCTACACATTACTTCATCGCTCAGTTTTTTGTTTTTGTTTTTTGGTTTGCTGCTTATCCTGCAAAGATGACTTCAGACTGGGGCGAGAAGTCCACTGCAGACCTGATGAGCAGGTACGTCTCCAAAGAAATGGGACGTGGCGTGCCCAAGGAGGGTTGGCGGATCTGTCTGGCACATGAGTTCAAGGAGAAGAGGAAGCCCTTTCAGGCCAAAGACGTCTCGCTGTCCAATGTTCTGGAGCACGTCGGCCTCGGGATCAGGTGAGACCTTCAGACAATCTGCTCGTGTCATGTTGAGTTTAGTCACCTTGTTTAAACAGCACACACACACACACACACACACACACACACACTAAGGTAAACTAAAGCCCCACATTACAGCATTTGAGCAGTTCGACCTGACTTCCAAAGAGGTTCCCTGAATTGGAAAAACTCTGAAAAACATCCAGAATCGACAAGAAATACCCAAACGATTAAAGGGTTAATGCAATAAAAGGCGTATTAACATTCCTCACAATTAGAATAAATAAGTGGAAAAACCTGTTTCTTTATAAGGAAGCCTGGAGAAATAAAAACAGATCAAAAACAGATGTTCATGAAAGGAACATCTGTGGATCTTCAAATGAATTAAAATAGGATTTAATGTGAAACAAGAATATTCCTCAGTTTGGATTAATCACTAGGGTTGTGCAGATTTTATGGATATGAAGCATTTGAGGAGAGTCCAGAGTCCATGAATAAAACACTGACGGACAAAAGATCAAAAAACGATTCATGTGTTTGTTCAGCAAAAGCTTTATAAAATACAATGACAGTTTACATAAATGTTTTTTAAATTTATGACAGAGTTGTAACACTTATAAATGATTATGCTTCATCCATGTGAATACGGGACTGGGAGGAATGGTTGTGAGCTGTACCTGAATGACCATGGGGGCAGAGTATATTACAAAGATTTATAACTGATGGATCCAATCCTTTGAAGGACTCAAAAACAAAAACAGACATTTTCCAAATTGATTCTGCATTTCACTTGTCACCGAGGCAGATCTGAAGTCTAGAAGTTACTTTAGAACCATTTGTAGTCATTGTAACTTTACTTTTTCCTGCACCAAGTTCAGGAAATGAACGTGCAAAACAATCCAAATTCATAGTTTATTAACATGTTATAACCTCTGAGCACAGCTTTAAGATTTCTCCCTCTATCTGCACACTCTAACCTCAGTTTACGCTTCCTGTGTGCCACAGCAACCTGGTGTCTATACCTTCGTTTCCATGGTGCTGCACCTACGAGCGATCAACCTATGAAGTCAGTTTCCGTTTCTGTACGCAGGCGGCACGAGCAGCGTGAACGCACGATCAAAGGGTTGAAAAGTTATTTTGCAACTTGTGCCGTGCCATGTCGTGCAGATGAAAGATGCGCTGCGGCGTTCCCTCATGAAGCCCATCGAGCCACAAAGTGTGTTCTATAGATGCTCTGGAAAAAGTACACCTGGTGGCCTTGGAGGAAACGGAAACGTACAATGGTTTTCTGCTCTTTTAGGTCAGCTTTAAGTCCAAGATGCAGTCTGTTTCTGTATCCAAAAACTTGTCCAGCAGTGAAGGCAGCTGACAAACACAAACACGATCCGCCTGCTTGTACAGCACGTTTGATAAAAAGTCACCCTGCAGCGATAGAAGAAACAATGTCCTGCAGATCTCAACATCTGTGGAGCTGGTCGGCTCTGTTTTCCCCGTTGACATCTGAGACGCATAGACAGACATTCAGCCAATCTCAGGATTGTTGCTGGACTCAAAAATCCTTCACATGTTATCTGTAAGCTGGTTTTTGTAGTTTTTAATTATTTGTGTGGATTATAACCTGAATGAAAGAGGCAGCTTTGACTTAAAAAAAAGTCGTTTTTACTTTACATGTATTCCTATCCTATCCTTTGTCGCTCCTCTGTCTATTATTTCTTACATGTTTGCTAAGGGAGACGTGTCGCGCTTCATAAAGGAGCCGTACATAAGCTTACAATCAACGCAAATTTCTCCTTCAAGGTGCGCCTTTGTTGCTTCACCTGCTTGGCAGCCCTTAGTTAATTATTACACAGTGTAACGTGATAGTCAGAAAGCAGGAGCAGCAGGAGAGAGAGTTAGAACGGGGCTGCTAATGAAGTCGGAATGGAGACATACCTTCAGCCCTAAATCATTCACGTAGGAGCTGAAGCAATGCATGTCTGCTGAGTTCGACAGAATAATGTGTTACACCACAGCGAGGCCTGCCTGTAGAAGGAAAAGTGGACATACTGCGAGGAAAGTTTGAAGGAAAAACTGGTCAATAATCTGTGCTTTTAGTGGACTGTTATGCATGCTACACATTTATGGTTTAGTGGTGCCTAAAGAAATGGGTATACTCCCCCCCCCCCCCCCCCTCCAAAAGATATACCTGCGTATACCCTGCACTACACCTCTGGATATAATGTATTCAAGCTATAAGGAGGAAAGTAAGCTTGTTTTCCTGCAGTGGAAGTTTAGATACCTTTTGTTTAAAGAAGTGTAGAAAAGATTTTAAAAAAGCAGTTTCTGAACAGTACCTGCAATGTTAAAGTGAAAGTAGCTTGAATCATCTGGAATTCTATAAATCATAATAATAATGAAAACAACTAATATTAGCTTTGTTCCAATGTTCAGGTCAGTTATTGACGAAAAAAAAGGTCTGATGCTTTTTTTTTTTTAAATGTGAGGAGTTGAAAGTGCAGATATTTAAAAGTGTAAAAGTGTGACTTCTATAGAGTTCTGATCCGATTCTGATCCTGTATGTACCGATACTGAAACTGATGTTTTTAAACCATGACTAATATTGTTATTAACGGTCTTGGCGTCGTGTGTAAAGGCTACACGGAGCTGCAGTACACTCAGCATTACATTTTCTCACTGAAAGAGTAAATAACTAAAAATAATAACAAATGAAAATCATACAATTCAAATGATTCCAAAGTAATGCATCTGAACTTTCAAACAGGAAGCAGCAACAACTGCGAGGTTTTCAAATTAAATCTTTTAAACTGAAGGGCAGGAGTTGTACTTTTTGATCATACAGAAGTAGAGTCGGTCGTCTGGGGGTTCGATCCCCGTCCGATGTGTCCATTTACCATAGAAGGAGCGTCTCGTCTGAACGTCGTCATGGAGACAGTCTGTGGGCGCTTACAGTTCAGTCTGAACGTCGTCATGGAGACAGTCTGTGGGCGCTTACAGTTCAGTCTGAACGTCGTCATGGAGACAGTCTGTGGGCGCTTACAGTTCAGTCTGAACGTCTTCGTGGATCGGCGCAGGCAGTCCAACATCCTGTTTGTAAATTATCTCAATATTGGATCAAATACGACATTAGATCTGATCTATCCCTTCTCGTTACTTCTGCCTCCATCTGCTGAATGTGAAATGTGTTTTGTGATTGGATATCATTCTGTAGGACTTCATGTTTTTTGTCCTAAAAGTGGACCGTGTGATTAGCACAAGTTAGCGGCATGCTGTGCTCGTACACAGAGTGCAGACGACTGTGCTGTCAAGGTCAGCACCATTGTTTGCGTTCCACCTGACGTGCACAACACCACCAACGCCATCACAATAGCATCACCTGACGTAGCCTCAAATAATCCCATCCCATTCATGTCCTCTTGAGAGGAGCGCAGACCATTGTTAGATCGCCTTCCTGTGAAGTTATTGTTTGTCCCAGCAGCAACATGTGGTCAAGTTTTTGTTTTTTTTTTGGTTCTACAGTTGCACGAAATCTTCTTCACAAAGAGCAAGAAGGCGTTTTGTGATGAATATGTTTGATTCATTATGTTGGAGTCAAACCAGGTGACCACAAAGCCTCAGCGGTTTGACCTGGTTTGACTTCTGAAGACGCAGAAAAAGTGAAGCTAGTGAGCGACAGTGATGTTCAGTTTAAGTTAACAACACATCTGCCACCATCTTAAAGTAAATGATGGAATAAATGAAGTATTAAGATTCATGGAAAAGGAAATGTCGGTGATTTCTCCCAAAGTGATGAAGTGGGGCAAAGTTTTAGGCTGATTAAAACGTTTTAAACCTCGTTTGTTTTTGCTCCAGTTCAGAGATTTAAACTCAGACAGTCAATACAAACAAATCCGCCAAGGCCACGGAAAGACCAGGCAGTAAACTTGATCCCTAAATACGAGTTAATTCAGCTGTTTTTGTCTGGATCTCGAGGAAATGAAGTCATCATGGGGGGGATAACCAGCGATGACATCCTGAGATAACGAGATAAAGACGTCAGGATCTTGAGAAAACAAGAAGAATTGACCTTTCATCACAGATAAAATGTGTGTCTATTAACTTTGTGAAATGAATCAGTTTGGGATGTTTTTTTAACATCTAACAGTAAAGATATGATTTGATTCCTGGTGGGTTGAATATGTTAATAAGCTAAGCTACGTATTTCAAGCTATCTTAAGATGAAGGTGATTTTCACAAAGTGTAAAGTTACTGAGTTTACAAAAGATGACTTTTTGACATGGTGCAGTCTGCTTATAATTTAAGGTTGGCAGAGTGATATATTGACATTCATCCCAGCTGTTGGTGTGAAGTTGTGTTAAAGTCCAGACGGACGTTTAAAAAAGTGAAACGGACGCTAACGTCACAAGTTTTCCTCGGTGCGTTTGCTCCGAACATCCTGGAGCTGAATGTCCACAATCAGAGTTAAAACTGACTTTAACCTTTGTCTTCAAAGCCTCCAGGAGACGTTCGTAATGTAACATCATTAAGATCATTTTCTGCTACAATCCTGGTGTGACACACACACACACACACACACACACACACACACACACACACACACACACACACACACACACACACACACACACACACACACTCTCTGTTAACACTGGTCTGATAAAGTGGAAAGCTGCCACTTTGAATTCTATTCACTTTGCCTTACAAGTACTTGCTTTAAGCTGTTGCACAATTCCCTCCATTGTGTCTGTGTGTGTGTGTGTGTGTGTGTGTGTGTGTGTGTGATTAGTTCAGTGTGTGTGCAAATTGACAATTTGTTCCAGTTTTTGGCTCAAATTACAAAAGAACAAGCTAGAAAAGAATCTTGAGCGTACGTGCTTCTTTAGTTGATGATAACATTAAGAATGTCTCTATTCAGAACCCTTTGACTCATGACTTCCTTTAGTAACAGAAAGGTAACCAGTGGCTGTATCCTTCATGTGTGTTCACTCAGGTATCTGAAATGGTGGTACAAGAAGACACAGGTGGAAAAGAAAGCTCCGTTCATCGACATGTTTCGCGCTCAGCCCTTGCGCCAAATATACGGTGAGTTTACGTCGTTCTCTGAGCGCAGGCTGAATTTCAGACGGATAAGAAACACGTTTTTGTCATTTCTCAGGGTGTTGTGGAATACTAGTGTAATTCTGATCAATAATTCTGTCTAATCTGGGACAAAACCTCAGTTGACCTCTTGAGTTTACAAAGTTAAGGTCTTTTAAAGCGGATTTCGTACAGTGTCAGATGAAATACTTTGTACTCTCGCGTTGAATTCCCTGTTTTAAGACTTTTCATTGAAATTGATGCATTTATTGCCTTTCCACAGGGATATATACTTGTGTGTCCTGCCTTTCTTCACCACTTTTCTCTCTTATCATTGCTAAATTATGAATTCTTGTTTCAAAAAATTGGCCCTAAAAAACATTCTGGCATATCCTGAATCGCTCCGATGAATCTAGAATTTTTTTACGACCTGGTGCAGGAGCCTCAATATTTATGCAGGCGTGGCGTCGTAAAGTTTCAAGTTCTGGTATCGTGACGAGCCTATCTTTCACTCCCATAATCTGTAGGCGCTCCACTCGGCGGTATCGGAGGAGGAACCATCACGCGAGGGTGGAGGGGGGAGTTCTGCAGATGGCAGCTCAACCCTGGAATGTACCACTACAAAACGGTCACAGCGAACCAGGTGAACAGGATCCTAAAACAGACACATCTGAAACCACACAGAGGGACTTCGTTACAGGATGCTAGCTTTCTTTTTCTATATATATATTTTTTTCTATTTACTTCCTGCACAATAGCGGCTGACTTATTTCCAATCTCTGCAAACAAAGTCCAACGACAACTCCCGCCGCCTGCTTTACTTTGCAGATAAGAAGGAGGCGCTTATCTCCTCTATGGGGCTGCTTATGTAGTAACATCTCCTGGTCCTCAGTCTACATGTATCGATCTACTTTCTTCTTCTCTGATGTTCTGATCATTGATGTCGTGCGAAAGCTGAACTATTAGGAGTTGAAGCAGAGATGAATCTATTTGAAAGGAGACACAGATAACAGATCCCAGCCTCAGCAGAGAGTCCTGTTTGAGGATCGGGCGTGACTCTTTTTCATCCTGGAAAAGCTCGCTCCATTGTCTCTATCGTGCTTTTTTAACTTGCAGAACTGGCTGAGTGCTTTGTTTTAGGTTCAGACATTTCCCCAAGGGGGTTATCAGAGGGCATTCTGGGAAAATGTAACCTACACATTAACATTTAAAAAGAAAAAAAAAAGCATCCTTTAAAACATGTCCTTATCTCTTTGTTAGTTTACAGTGTGTTTGCGGCGAGGTGGCCAAACGGTTTACCAGCAGGTGCTCTCGGTGGAGCGTCCGCCCACACTACAAGGCTGGAACTGGGGTTACTGTGGGGAGTACGCTTTCTACCACGCCCTGTACCCCCGAGCCTGGACCGTCTACCACCTGCCGGGACAGAATGTGACGCTCACCTGCAGGCAGATCTCCCCCGTCATCCCGCATGACTACAAGGTGACTGAGGCATCATGGGAACTTGATTTTAAAAAGGAGAATGTAAACAGGGCAGCCGGCGGGGACTCGGGCTTCTCACTCATTGTAGAAAGTCTCCACCATTTCTCTGCTTCCTCTCAGGACTCGAGCCTCCCCGTGGCGGTGTTTGTGTGGGACATCGAGAACAAGAATGACTTTGCTCTGGAGGTCTCCATCATGTTCACCATGGTCAACGGGTCGGGACACAAGGACGACAAGAGCGGGGGACACTGGAACGAACCATTCCACCTGGAGAAGGAGGGGGAGGCCGTGTCCGGGGTCTTACTACACCACTGCACTACAGTGAACCCTTACACTCTGAGCATCGCAGCCCGAGAGCAGGTTTGATTCACAATGTTCCGACTTAAACAGCTTCCAAGGTTTTTTGTAGAACAAGTAGTTCACCAGCAATAAACAGGATTACAAACACAAAAGTCCAAAACGCTTTAACGAGCATTAAGAGTTGGCTTTGAAATGACTGTGTGTACCGTTTCAACAGCCTGACAGGATGGTCAGTCACCAGACGGCGTTCAGTCCAAAGGGAACCTGCAGCGGCCTGTGGAGTGACCTCATCACTGATGGACGGCTGGACTCTCCTACAGGTTTGTGGAGGGATGAAGCAGAATCAAATGTAGAAGTAAAAAAAAAAAAAAAAAAAAAAAAAAGGTGGAAAGAGGAAGTGCAATGGAAAGAAACAATAGCAGCACAGTTTTATAAGACGAAGAAGAGGAAGAAGACACAGTTTATTACCTTGATGTGAAATTCAGAGTGAACTGGCACCACTTCAGCAACTAGTCTCAAATTCCATACTTTGATCCATATTGGGACTTGAACCGGCGACCCTCTTGTTCCCAGCCCAAGTCCCCACATACTGAACTTCATAAAAAGTTTTAAGGTCACATATTATTCACCATGTTGTTCAAACACTAATATGTGTCTCTAGTCCATCTACAAACCCCCCAACGATTAGAGAAAAGTCCATCCTCTCTGTGTTTTCCCTGCTCCACTTTTCAGAAAATGTGTGATCAAACAGGCCGTTTGGAGATTTTCCCTTTGTGACATCACAAAGGGCAGTAGCCCCTCCCCCAGGTGGGTGACACTCCCACAGCTAGGTGTTTGTTCTGCCCTCTGAGTCCTTCTTCTCACCGTAAACAATAGGACGTGGAGCGAGAAAGCCAGAGACACCCAAGCACTTCCAGAAAGGGGGCGTGGTCAGACACAGTTCATTTACATTTTTAAAGGTACAGACACAGAAACAGCCTGTTCTGAGCAGGGCTGAAATAGAGGGGTTTATAGACATGATCAAATACAGGATCAGAGTGGATTTACAACAAGTACAACTACACAGACATGTTTTGGGAAGCTCTGAGACTTATTTAAACTTGTTTCAAAAGGAGGAAAATGTGTGACGTCAACACTTCCGTCCATGTTCAACCACTCTTGCGTTCTCCGTTGTGAGTCCACTTCACAGGAGGAGCAGGGAAGTGGGATCAGATCACAATTGTTTACATCTGTCTCCATGGAGACGAATGTAATCAAATGAATGACGCTGTTAAACTGCAATTAAATCACTCAGGACACATTGTGATACCAGGTGGAAACAGATTTATGATTTCCTTCACATCCTTTACTAACCTCTTCTTGTTTTCCTTCCTCTTCTCTGTTATTTCCTGTGCAGGCTCGAGCCCACCATCGCCTAAAGGAGAGAAGGTGGCGGCAGCGTTGGCTGTGGGCTGCTCCGTGCCGGCTCAGGGTCACAACACGGTGGAGTTCAGCCTGGCCTGGGACATGCCCAAAATCACCTTCGGCTCAAGGGAGCGAGAGCACATCAGGTTACATGGACCATTAAAGTTCAACTCTTTTAACGGTGTTTGTTGTTCTGCAGAAGTTGGAGTGAAGGCGATATATTGAAGGATGTTCCTCTTGCAGCAGTTTGAGATGTTTTCATGGATCTTTCACAAGTTGCATCCAACATTATCCTCCAAAGAATAAACAACCCTTTCTAAGAGCAAAGAAACTGATGGTGTCTCATTTTGAAGGATATTTAAAATGGACCTCATTATGTCACCTTCAGTGCAAAAATCAAGATTTTTCAGAAAATGTGTGATGTCGCCCTGAGCATGTTTTCTTTTTGTTTCTCTCTCCAGGAGATACACTCGTTACTTTGGTACTCAAGCAGACGCTTCCCCCTCGCTCAGTCACTACGCACTCACACACTACAGACGCTGGGAGAGGAGCATTGAGGAGTGGCAGAGACCCATCCTGCAGGACAGGTAGCTCACATCTCTCAAAGGCGAATCAGAGATGAACTCTTCATTTGTTGGTCGACAATACGTTCTCTCGTTGCGTTGCAGTTCTCTCCCCCCCTGGTACAAGTCGGCTCTGTTTAACGAGCTGTACTTTGTGGCCGACGGAGGGACGGTGTGGACCGAGCTGCCGGAGGATGCTGACGTCAGCGGCGGCATCCGCAGCGAGGACGGCGGGCTTCCAGCTCAGCCTGACGTCATCAAGGAGTACGGACGATTCGCCTACCTGGAAGGTGAGTGACACAGGGACAAGCAGATGAATGAGAAACGAATCTGAGCAATGAGAAATGAAACGGCTTCTATTTGGACTCATTTTAACGAGCTTCCATTTCCTTTTAATTGAAAAATGAAAATGAATCCCATGTTTCGGCTTCTCTTATGAGACTTTTTATTTCTATTTCCACGTTCAATATGATTCTAAACTGAGTGTCTTCTTGATTTGGTCCGTTGGGCAAATAAACAAGATATTTTAAAAAAATCACCTTCAAATGTTGGAAATGTATATAAACTCAGAAGTAACTTTAAAATATCAATAAAACCAGCTGCTACACGTTGATGAGTAACGCCTATAAACGTTTGATTTTGATCTCCGCCGTGTGTGAGAAACAAACAAAAAAAAAAACATCCTACATAACAAAGCTATGTTTAGAAAAACTCTGCTCACTGCCTAAATGAGGAAGCAGACAGTTTCAGAGTCATTGTTGCACATACATTTTCTGTTTCAAACCACAACATGTGTGTGTGTGTGTGTGGTCAGAAGGTAATACAGTGTGACAGTCAGGTACTGAATATAACGTCCTCCTCGAATGCTTTAGTTTTGTTGCTGAGAAAATTACACTTACTATTCTACAATTCAGCTAGAAGACGCTTTTCATCCAAAGTGACAAACATCAGAGAGTAAGAACGACACAAGCACAAGATTAACATGTAGAGAGGAGGAAACAACGTCAGGAAGTGCAAACAAAGTCTGATCGCACACACAGGTGCTGACAGGAAGTGCTCAACATTGACAGCCGTTCTTCACAGTTCTGATCAGCATGAAAACCAAAATCTAAATATCGTCATCATTATCAAACAAAACCATCATCATCATCATTAGGTGTGTCGGTGTTCATGAAAGATAATCAAATATAATTAAGTACTTTCAGTAACAGTGCAATCAGCAGTGTACTCTTACAGCTGAAGTAAACTTCTGGTAAATAAAGAATACAAATATAACGAGGATTTATTTTCATTATACGGAAACACAAACAGTACAATGAAATGAAGGTGGCACTCCCTGACTTTAAAGGGGCCGTGTGGAGTTTTGGTAGAGAAATGTGAAAGTGGGAGAAATTCACAGATTCTGGGGTATATGTTCATAACGCTATACACAAACTGTCCTCATAAGGAGGAAAATCTGGTCCCTGGAACCCTGTTTGAAGATAAAATGTTACGCGAGAAGTTTTAGTGGGGGGGTCCGCTACAGTGAAAATGTAACCTAGCTTTTTTTAGCGTTAACAAAGTTCCAGGGACCCAAGTTTGTGTATTTAGTTCAGAAAATATAGCAGAGAAATGCTTCACTTCTCCAATTTTACTACCAGATCTACATGGTGCACCTTATAAGTACAAACATAAAATATTAAGGTTTAAAACAATTTAAAACATCCAAAAGTGTGAAAAAAATAAATAAACAGCTCAATAAAAGCACAGCTATATAAAACATCTTTTATCTGTGCTTGATGAGTGACATTCCTAAGCTTTGATTATTTCCCCAGGTCAGGAGTACAGAATGTACAACACATACGACGTGCACTTCTACGCCTCCTTTGCTCTCATCATGCTGTGGCCCAAACTCGCCTTGAGTTTGCAGTATGATATCGGTGGGTGTAGTTTTTTTATTATCAATAATTCAAACGTGTGTCATGTATAAGATAAAGCAACATTAAATCTGTGCTCAGCCGGCAGCGTGGTCAGTGTAGACCCCACAGAGAGGCTCCACCTGATGAGCGGCCTTCACTCTCCTGTAAAGGCCAAAAACGTGGTGCCTCACGACATCGGCGATCCAGGTACGAGACATGATATCAATAACGACCTCAAAGGAAGTGATGTTTAATGTACAACCTTTGAAGCAGACAAAAAAACACGATGACTGTGTCTGTAGACGACGAGCCCTGGCAGAGGGTGAACGCCTACCTGATCCACGACACTGCAGACTGGAAGGACCTGAACCTGAAGTTCGTCCTGCAGGTCTACAGGGACTTTCATCTCACACAGGACACGCAGTACCTCCGGGACATGTGGCCAGTCTGCCAGGTAGTACTGAGCAGATGGGCTTAAAAGTATTGCGATCGGGAGTCATCTGTAGACGTGTTAACAGAACTGGAATATGCTTCTATCACATGCTTAAGAGTTTTGTTTTTTGCTGATTTTTCTTCCAGGCTGTGATGGAGTCAGAGATGAAGTTTGACCTGGATGGAGATGGACTGATAGAGAACTCTGGCTACGCAGACCAGACTTATGACGGCTGGACTGTGACTGGACCAAGGTAAGAGGATGAATAGTTATGGACTAAAACGCTCCATTTCTTTTACATTCAAATGACACACAAATAAAGATCTGTATGAACCAATCAAAACGACACTTGTGACGCAGCAGTGGGCTGCTAAGCTAGTCAGCTACCTCCAACGTGCAATCCATTTAGCTCCTAGTTGAACAACCACCAGAGATATGGCATGATGGGAGATAATGACCAACAATAGTCTTGTTTGTTATTTGTTGACGTTGCCATTTTGGATGTTTACAAAAGGCCACGTGATTCCGCTGTTACAGAAATAGATGCGATTGGCTCAACCTCAATCAGGTCTGATGAAAATATGTCTGATTGGGATGGGAATAAGACAATTCTACAAGAACAAATAGAACATGATTTAGCAGAATAGTTGGGGTAAATTAAAACAACAAGAAAATGAATATTATTTGTTCTACTACATAGGAATCCCTCCTTTTGGTGAGATTTTTTTAAACTATATAAATTCAGTTTAAGACAACTATCACCAAAATCTTTCAATAAATAAGACTCTGGTGTTTGTATTTCTCAGTGCGTACTGTGGCGGGCTGTGGTTGGCGTCCCTGTGTGTGATGTGCAAGATGGCTCGTCTGGTGGACAGCGAGGAGACATTCCAACGCTACAGGGACATCCTGGACAGAGGCAGCGCTGCTTTTGATAAACTGCTGTGGAACGGTGAGCAGACGCTGTTTTCCACAATATGCACTCTTTCTAAAGACTTTCAAAGCGAAACTTCAGGAGTTTTTCAGGACTTTGTTCAGGTGTGAAAGCACTGTTAGTAAAGCTTTTGATGTCATGTGGATGTTATCAGATCTTTCACAGTCAGTGTAATTAGACAAAGTTTTTTTGCAGTCAAATCATAGAGACTTAACACGCGTCCTCTTTATTTTCCTTTCACATTCAGGCAAATACTATAACTACGACAGCAGTGGGAGAGACCTTTCTAACAGCGTCATGTCGGATCAGTGTGCTGGTCACTGGTTCCTGAGAGCCTCCGGACTTGGAGATGGAGAATACCAGGTGAGTTTAAACATGAGCAAACGTTAGCGAACAGTTAGCCTTTGATCACAGTTTTTATCCTTTACTAGCAGTACAAAAACATAATCCATCTTATGCAGCTGGTTTTATGTTCTTTTTTTTACACTGGGATAGTGACGAGGAATTCTCTAAAAAAACATGTTTTTACATTAGCAAACATGTCATCCTTTGCCTAAAGCTGCAAGCTACACAAACATTTATAAAGGAATGTTTTCAGATCAGAAAAGTGTTGAAAGCTTTGTCGTCTCAACATCACTCTTATCTCCTTGCAGGCTTTTCCCAAAGAAAAAATCCAGAGCGCTCTTAAATCTGTCTTCGACTTGAATGTGATGAGCTTTGCTGGGGGTCAGATGGGGGCGGTTAACGGAATGCGTCCTGAAGGAGTGGTGGACCGCTCCAGTGTTCAGTCAGACGAGGTCTGGATTGGAGTGGTGTATGGACTGGCTGCCACTATGATCCATGAGGTAAGAGTGTGTGTGTGTGTACTGAATCTTGTCACTACCATGATATGTTATTTCATTGTACACTCAGTGAGTACGTTTCTTCATTAGCCTAGAATTAATGA
The DNA here is from genome assembly GCF_963930695.1 of Labrus bergylta. Taxonomy (NCBI): domain Eukaryota; kingdom Metazoa; phylum Chordata; class Actinopteri; order Labriformes; family Labridae; genus Labrus; species Labrus bergylta. The sequence goes on along the minus strand of NC_089216.1, from coordinate 6,610,357 downwards.
TTTTTTTTGCCTGAAAGTCTGACCCTCAGGAATTATGCAATTTCACAAGACACAAAAGTTTTTATGAGGAGGCGCCTTACGTTTTAGGGTTTGGACACCAGAATGCAGAACACGGAAACAAAAGTCAGTCCTAAGATGTTTTAATGTAGCTTGTAGCAAAATAAAAGTCTTAAAGCAGTAGGTGGCAACAGAAGATGGGCTGGCGCAGGAGAACTCAAAAACAGCAAGGCCAAACAGAAATCCACAAAAAGAGAAAACCGGTCAGCCCATGACACAAGAACAAAAAAATCATGTTCAAAGTTCTTCAAGCTAAGGCTAGTAGTGTGACACAGTTTACCGACTGCAAAGGGAATAATCTGGCACAGGAGTTGAGTCTTGATCTGTCTTTAAGGCCTGAGTGATGACCTGATGAGATTCAGGTGCTTCTCGTTCCAGCTCAGCCAGCCACGCCCTCCACTGCACACACACTGCAGGAGAGAAAGCAGAAAACAGTCGGAGGGGAAACAAACACAAAGTGACACCCAATGTATCAAAAACTAACACCATGACAGAGGCGCCTTACTGCTGCCTTGTTTCCCAATGCCTCATATTAGGGCGTTTTCACACCTACAGATTGTTTTCGCCGGTCCGAATCATGGACTACATTGTCACATTGTTGCATAATAAGCTAAATAAACTAAAACCAATACATTTTTATTTCTGTAAAAAGGTTACTTCTACAAAAAAATGTAAAGGAAAAGATGAGTAAACTTTTTCAGAAATAATGCCGAAGAGGCACAAATGGGTTTATAGCAATTCAACAGATGACAGAAAAAACAAGTTTTTGATGCTACAGATTCTGTTGTCCGTCTCCCTTCTCTCTTAGGGTATGCATGAGGAGGGTATGCGCACAGCAGAGGGTTGTTATCGGACTGTTTGGGAGAGGCTGGGCATGGCCTTCCAGACTCCCGAAGCTTACTGCGAGAAGGGCATCTACCGCTCCCTGGCATACATGCGACCTCTGAGCGTCTGGGCTATGCAGCTGGCCCTGAACACTTCAAAGAAGGATCAGAACACGTCGGCCCAGAACGGAGCATCAGACGGGGAGCAAGGACAGGATCTGAGAGAGTCAGAGCTAGGACCTGAGAAGTAGGACTGGTGTGATTTAGACACGTACCGCCAGTTCCTTTGAAATCCCCCAGGCAGACACGATTCTCATCTACACACCAAACCTCGTGATCCGATACAGAACACAAATTTGACCTTCTTAGTGTTTAAAATGCTTCAAATGTTTTGTTATTTGAGGCTTCAAGTCAGAACTTAAATGTTTTTTTTTTGCCCAACAAAGTCAGTAGCTACTGTAGATCCTGATCAGATGTAGAGTTTAAGAGTTTTTAAGGGACTGAAAATGGTTTCTGATTTTTTAAGTTACGGTGGCAGCCATGTATTATCGAAATCATAGCCAGTGAGCGTTTGCTGATTTCAAATAGACCTTGTTTTTAGACAACATACTGTTTATTTGCACTACATTTCCTGATCATGTCAAACGCCATGATTAGAAACTTTTCATGCTAACTATTTGAGGACTGTTAATTATTACATCAGCCAAATGTACCGGTAGTCATTACTGTAACACTTGAAATGACAACAGTGGACCGTTAAATAAAGCTGTATTTGAATTACTTCTCAATCAGAAATGTGGATATTTGTAAAAGAAAAGGTTTCACTTTTCCTTGACCTAAATTTGAATGCTGTACTAAATGAGATCATGTGTGATGGAAATTGTTTTATTTTATTTGATAGAAATCGGTGCCTTGCTGCATGTTGGCCTATGTCTACAGTATATTCATGTAGCGGTGTGTTTTATAAAAAACTCATGACAATCATGTGGAATAAATTAACTAAATAAGATCAAACAGAAGGTTGTGTTGTGAATTAAATGTACTGTTAAGAGTTTTTTTTTTTTTACTTATATTTATATCTGATGCCTCCATAAGACCTTCAAAAACAAACAAGACCATCAAGAGGAAGATCAACCCTTTCTTTAGTTCATTTTAATGCTTGTCATCACTGGGACTCTGTGGCGATTCTAGAGCCTGTTGGGGACCTTTTAGGCCGCTGTTGCCTGCCTTGCCTGTTGATAAGCAGCGCCTAAAAGAAGGTAGGAAGAGACATGACGTACCGTGCCTATAAAAAGTAACATTCAGTCACTGCTGAACCAAAAAAAACTACAGAAAATGTATAAAGTACATAACGTACACTATTAAGAATAAATGTACACATATTGAGGATGGAGGAACCGATAAATTAAAGGCTACTCTAGAGAAAACAGAGGTGTGCCAATAATGGACTCGTAAATAAAATATAATTATAGCAGAGGAGGCTACAGGGCTGGTATTTACAGAAGGGTGGGACATCCTTACAGAGGATGGGGCAAGGCCTCATAGAGGCTGCAGAGGTGGTCCTCACAAAGGATGGGGCAGGGCCGGTGGTGCTCACAGACGCCGTAGAGGAGAGGGACTGGGGGTCCTCACAGAGGATGGAGAATAGGAAGAGCTGGGGGTCCTCCTAGCCACTAAATTGGGCTTCATTTGGGCAGACAGTGCCCCACCAAGGCGTGATTTGTTGAACTGAAAGGTGAAACAGAGCTGGATAGATTAGATAACTTGGTTACAAAGTAAAATCATTTTTCATTTATCAATATTGAACAAATAAAAAACAAATTTACGTCAACAAGGCAGGTAAGCTAGCTGTTTACACTCACCTTTAAATATTAGCGAATTTACGTTTGAAAAAAAACAACTGAACATCAAGTAAGGACATTTATGTTTGGTAGATTATTTCTTTGTTGTAACAATGCTTCTTGGCAATAAATCTTCTACCGTTGGAAAGCCTGTTTATTTCCCTTTTAAATGATGCCACTTTTGTAAGGAACATGCATTTGTGGGATGAGCAGCAGAGCTGAGTATGTGGGTTGCGCCCATGAAAAACTCTGCCAATGCCAAACAGTTTCTGGAGATAAGATATGATCCGGTTGTAAGTCATAAACAGTGAGTATCCGCAGTCACTTTGATCATATTTGAATAATTCCTTTAAATATCCAAAGTGAAGATAGAAGTCATATCTTGAGGTTTCCTGCCACTGATACCAGACGTATCAAACTTTCCGGATTTTATTTTGGTTGTATCATGCGATATGCTGATTCCAGAAATTGTGTATATTTGGCATTCAATATACGACATCAGTCATATCAGAAAAATATCTGAACTCCACATTCTGATGGTCCAATTCCAGAGATAAGATATGTTCCAGATATGACATTTTCCTACTCCATGATCAGAGAGTATACACCACGGATTTCATCATATATTAGTTAAAGTTTAAAAATATCTGGGTAAAACAAAAAAAAAAAAAGGGCAAAAATGCCTTGTACCTCAGTGGGTTAAGGTGTTCCAGTATGTGGATTCGTTATGGCGTTGCCGAGGCGTGAAAGTCACGGCTTGTAATTACACAATGGGAGCTCTACATACACATGCATTCAGGCATGCAAACACACAGCACTGCTCCACCCAGCCGGCTCATAAGTTACATTTTGCCTCCGGTCCTACCTCCGACGGTGGATCGGGGGACTCCACCCAACCATTCCAACTTCTTGAGTAACACATTGCAGGCGATTCTCCAGGATAACAACATTCAACACACATTCGACTAATCTCTAGCATCCTCAAACACTGACTGCAACTTTTTCTTTTAATAACCAATTAGCTGGACTTTCCTGAATGCCTTGCTATGTTTACCAACAGATTCCCTTCTCTTGTTATTTAAACAATTATCCTGTTAGGTTTGTTTTGTCACACTAAAGATCAGAGGTTGTTGTTTTTAACTTTATCCTCAATATCCTTGAAACTGCTTGATAAAGTGCTCGAGAGTACCTCACAGGGGCTTGTCTTTATCTAGAAATAGAGCATGCTTTTTGTAGCCAAGAGCCCTCCGTGGCTCTGCTAAGTATGTCACCATCCCCCGCTGTTGCAGAGCACACAGACAAAGAGGGACTCGTCATCTATAGGTAGCAACATCGTCTCTGTGGCGCAATCGGTTAGCGCGTTCGGCTGTTAACCGAAAGGTTGGTGGTTCGAGCCCACCCAGGGACGTCGCTTTTGATCTCTAAACCAAAACCACAAAGAAGTCAATTGACTGCGAACAGAAACACGCAGTACACAGTCGGCAGAGTGGGGGAAGGTGGCTGATTAATGAAGACACCTCTGCCTTTATGTCACCTTTTGAAGAATCTACATTTCCAGCAGTTTGCCTCTCTCCTTATAAACACCTGGTAAATGGTTTGAAAACAAACCTTCGATATCATAGTGTTTCAACTCTCAACCATGAGTACTGGTATTGTCTTCACCGCAAAAGAAATGTGCGTTTCATTGACTAAAGATCCAAAACAAGCACATGGATGACACACCGATGAAGCACATGGAAGCTTTTTAGGGCACTCAAAAAAAAAAAAGTCTCGTCCCTGGGTGGGCTCGAACCACCAACCTTTCGGTTAACAGCCGAACGCGCTAACCAATTGCGCCACAGAGACAAGGTTGCTACATGTAGATCAAAACTCACTCTTTATGTATGTGCTCTGCAACAATGGGGGTTGGGACATACCCTGCAGAGACAGCAGCGTATGTGCACAAGACAATCATTCAGTGGGGGGAAAGAGGGTGTCCATAGCCCGGCTAGCTCAGTCGGTAGAGCATGAGACTCTTAATCTCAGGGTCGTGGGTTCGAGCCCCACGTTGGGCGTGGCATTTTAGATGTCTTGTCGCAGCTAATGATTTTATGCAGCTTGATCTTTGTGAAGGTATATTATCTCTGCACTGGGGGGAAATGAGACAGACACAAGCTGCACAGAATCACTGCTGTTGAGGGAGGGGTGTATCATGGTTTGATAGGCTCAGTGGTTAGAGCTCAAGACACTCAAAAAGTTGGGTGTCACATTTTAGTCTCTTTCTTGGCCCCACTTATTATTTTATATTGTTGCCGTTTTCCTACTTGTGAGCACTAACAGCTTGTCTGCTAATGCCAGAGAAGACACTGTAAAATCAGTTCAACTGCCTGATCATTTCCTATTTACCAGAAAATAAATAGTGTTACCTTATACTTAGAAATGTGGACAACATATCTGCTTGTGTCTTGAAAATCACAGCCTCTAACTCTAAAAGACTTGCGCCCAACGTGGGGCTCGAACCCACGACCCTGAGATTAAGAGTCTCATGCTCTACCGACTGAGCTAGCCGGGCTGCTGTGCAACACTTTGCGGGAAGGGTTTAGAAACATGCAGTTCCCTACGGAGAGCCCTGCTGGATTATTACAGCCTTTCCATCGTCAAACCATTTTGTCTTTTTTACTTGAGGACAAAATAGCTTATTTTGCAAAAATGCACAAACATGCCCCTTCTACATGGCCTATTTCAGGCAGGACTGTTCTGCCCTCTGCCCTGCTGTTCTTCAAATGACAGAGCGGGTAGTGTATTGTCTTTCTGCATTGTAGTAGAAAGCCTCTTCTACCCACCCTTCATTTACTTTTGGCCTCTGGAACTGTCAATCTGCTGTGAATAAAACTGAATTCATTCAAGCACTTGCAAAAATGTCAGACATTCAGGCACTTGCCCTTACTGAAACCTGGATCCGCCCAGAAAATACAGTCACACCAGCTGCTCTTTCTGTTGACACAGTGTTCTCACACACACCCCGCTCTGTTGGATGTGGAGGTGGTACAGGTATCCTCATTTCTAATACCTGGAAATTCAATAAACTCTTTCCACTGAGCAACAACTCCTCATTTGAATATTACACAATCTTGGTTACTGCTCCTATTAAAATTTACATCGCTATCATTTACCGCCCACCAGGGTGTAATCTGAATGATTTTGTTGTGGAACTGGACATGCTACTCTCAGAAATCCCTGATGATGGAACACCACTAATTGTGATGGGAGACATGAATATACACAGATAAAGCCCAGGCAAAAGACTTCCTTGCTCCTCATTTGACCTCACGCAGGTCCCAACTCCTCCTACCCACAAAGCTGGCAACACTCTTGATTTAATCCTGACTCTTAACTGCTTGACAGCAAACCTGACTGTCACCCCTCTGCATCTATCAGACCACTTCTTTATTCAATTCACAATCTCCTTGCCGGAACTCCCTCAGGCACATCCACAAATGGTGTCATACCACCAAAACATGCGATCGCTCAAGCCAGCTCAGCTGTCTCATGAGGTAATAGCTGCCATGCCTGCCCAAAAGGTCTTTATCGCACTCTCTACAGACGAGGCTACAGACATACTCTGCTCCACACTAGGCTCATCTCTGAACAAGCTCTGCCCTCTGGTGTCCAAACCTGCTCGCTCAAGGAAGTCATAAGAGAGCAAAGAGCAGGGCTGAAAATGGCAAAAATCCAAACAGTCCGCTGACCTCAATGACTATAAGCAAAGACTTGTCTCATTCTCCTCCAGCCTGAAAACGGCCAAGACAACATATTATCAGAACAAGATATGCAATGCCACAGATACAAGTAAATTGTTTTCTGCTTTTAACTCACTGCTTCAACCACCTCCTCCTCCACCCACCGATCTGTTCACACCAGACATGTTTGCCTCGTATTTTACTGAAAAGGTTGCAACCATCAGTAACCAGTTTTCTGAGCCTGACCAACTCAGCCCAAAGGCACCAACCAAAAGTGCCTCACTCGACTCATTCTCCTCTCTGACTGAGGATGAAGTCTCTAAGCTTGTGCTAGACTCTCGCTCTTGTGATATCACACATCGACTATTGCAACTCTCTAATGGCAGGTCTTCCTACATGCTCTATCAAACCCCTGCAAATGATACAAAATGCAGCAGCACGACTGGTCTTCAAACCTTCCTAAAAGAGCACATGTCACTCCGCTGTTCATCTCCTTACACTGGCTCCCAGTTACTGCTCGCATCAAATTTAAAACTCTGCTGCTCGCTTCCAAAACAGCGACACAAAACATCTCCTCCTTACTTTAACTCTCTCATCCAGGTCTACACTCCCTCCCGCCCACTACGCTCTGCCAATGAAAGGCGTCTGATCCAACCTTCACAACAGGGTCCTAAGACACTGACTAGACTCTTCTCCTCTGTCGCCCCCCGATGGTGGAATGAACTTCCAAACTCCATTCAATCTGCAGAGTCCCTCTGCACCTTTAAGAAAAAGATAAAGACCCAGCTCTTTCATGAATACCTACTAACTTAATGATGATGGTCTCGATATTATTGATGATGATGATGGTTGTGACGATTGTTTTTGTTTGATAACGATGACTTATAAGACGGTTTCTATACTGATTAGAGCTCTCAAGAACTCAATTCAATTCAATTCAATTCAAAAAAACTTTATTTGTCACCGGGGGGCAATTCAAATCAATCAATGTTGTGCTTTGCCTCTGTGCAATGCCTGTCAGCACCTGTGTGTCCAATCAGACTCAAAGCTGATTGTTTGCGCTTACTGACATTGTTCCCTTTTTTCTAGATCCTTGCTTGTGTTGTACTTACTCTCTGATGTACGTCGCTTTGGATAAAAGCGTCTGGTAAGTGAATTGTAGTAGAATTGTAGTGTAAACTAAAAGTGAATATTCCTACATCGTGTTTTGCAGTAGAAAAGTGCCTCTCGAGTGATGACTTTCGTTTGTGCTTCACCACATTATTTTATGTGGTGCAAAACATCATTTAGTGGTAATATTTGTAGGTAAATGTAAGTGTTTCGAGTTGAACATCCTCATCTTCTCAACCAACAACAATGACGAGAGTTTGACGACGTATATGAAAACGTGCTGGGGTTAGGGGGAGAGGAGACTAAAGGGTGTTGCAGATATTCTACAAAATTGCAGGGCCAAATTGCGCTGATTTGTTGAATTTGCTTTAGTAGTCGAGATTGCAATATTGCAAGTTTCTGGAGGGACTGCGTTGGTAGTTTAAAGTAGACGTCTGCAACCCGACCTGACCCGAGCCCTACGGTGCCCAAGGCCAGACCTCGATTAGGCTCACGTTGGGTCTGTTTTCTCCCTGCAAAAGTACTGACCCAAGTCTATGTGGTTCACAAGGCAGACCCCTACATGCTACATCACAACTTTTACCTGAACCTGAACAAGTCCAGACACATTAGAGGACATCATGCTTTGAATCTATTAAGTTGCCATGTTCTTTGTAGAAACTCAAACTAGCTAAACTGTGCTATTTACCACAGAATTTTTTTTTTAATGAAGACGTGGAGAAGGGGGCTTCATGTCTCTGTGGCGCAATTGGTTAGCGCGTTCGGCTGTTAACCGAAAGGTTGGTGGTTCAAGCCCACCCAGGGACGTACCTTTTCTATTACGCTCATCACAGAAATCTTAGATAATACAAAAGACAGCCATCCAATCCATTTGGACTTTTGTTTAAAATAAAAAAAAATAAAGAAGACATAATAGTCGCAGCATAAAAACCTCAAGACAACATGACAAACAAAAAAAGTACTGCGCCCAACGTGGGGCTCGAACCCACGACCCTGAGATTAAGAGTCTCATGCTCTACCGACTGAGCTAGCCGGGCTGCTGTGCACCACTTCGGGGGAGGGGTTTAAAAAGCTTCTCTCATTGGAGGACTACAGTCGCATAATTTAAAGCCTTCCCACGAACAAACTATTTTGTTTTTAATGTAGGGCCACAAAGTTTAAAAAGTCAGTTATGATTAAAGTCGTCTGTTATGAGTCATGTGTTGACCATACAACTCTCCATTAAATCTAAGTATTTAAGGGCTAAGCGTGGCTATTTAGGTTGAGATTTTCTTAAAATAAAATAAATATGATGATGGTTTATTAATGTAAGTGTGCATATAAATCTCTATTTTTTTGGTTAAAATCTTCCCCCGAGAAAGAACATGGCATACTAAGGCCAAAGGGAACTTGTTATAGTTTTGTGCTTTACAGGAACATTGGGTAGGGGGTTTATCCATGGCTATTTCTGTCAGGTAGTTTATGTGAACAGGGCTGTGTGGAAGATATCTCGATTGTTACCTGGTGCTGTGTCATTGGAAGAGTATCTATTCCACTATTTATATGAGGGGGTATATCTGTGTGGGTTATGTATGTATGCATGTATCTACCTTGGTAATGTTCAATTGAACTATCTCTATATGTCTGCTTGTCTAAATTTTCCTATAAATAATATATTCAATTTAATGAAGATGACATAGCTAAACAAAGACGAGCAAAATGAGGGGTACTTGTGTTATTTTTGTTCTGTACTCGCTCAGCAAAGGAAATAGAAATTAGGTTTGATAATGCTGGGATCCCCCCCCCCCCCATTGTGGATGGGAATGTGTAGTGAAAGTAAATAAAGAAGTAAAGTTTATACAAAAAATATAGATCTAAAAAATTAAGTGAAAAAGAAACACAAAGTATTTTTAGATGTAGTTTGATGTGAATATTATCACTGGTAAAATAGTATATCTTAAAGGTTCTGTAAAACAATTTAGAAAGCCTCATAACACTTAACAGCATAACAGCTGCTCTCCAATGAACATGATACAAAAAGCATGCAGTCAGGACTGAGTCAAATTAATTTCACTTACCTTAAATCTGTTTCAGCTGCTGTCATCTGCTCCACTTAACAAAGTAGGCCTATACCTAGAAAGTAAAACACAAAAACAATATATTTTGTTGGCTCGTCTAAAGGCTTCCAACGAGTCCCCAAATGTAGTGCGCCATTAACCAGGTACTGAAGCCAAGTCAAGCAGTTTTAACCTTTTCCCTCTCCATTTAATCTTAATTTCAACATTAGTCCACAGCACGACCATTTTATTTCACAAAACCTAAGCAAATGAACAAAAGATAGTTCACCGTCTGACTTTTAATTACTCAATTAACGTTAATTGATGTTAATTAATGCAGTAAGCGAGCAAATTACTTTTTTTTTTTTTACACACCCGACATTTTTTCTAGCCGATAAAACCACATGGTCATTACCTTTTGCATCCCTTATTATTTGCTATTACCGTGTTATTCTAACCAATAATTAAAATGACTTTGAAATTCCCACTCTTACCGTGAAAGCAGGCCGTAAAGGTGGCTCGCTGGTTAAGGTGTTCAACTCGACGTTTTGGGGTCCAGGTGAAAAGCAAAACACAATTAAAGATATCCAAAACGAGCCTGACAAGATGCATTTCCACATATTTATATTTGAGGAACTAACTAACTATGTTGACACACATTTTTAAACAAACTTTTGAGGTGCAACACTTGACCCGACTTTTCTCTTCTGTCGGCAGAGTTGAAAGGGGAGAGGAGGAAGGGGGGCTGCTGGGTAAAAGAAAACAATTCAATCGTCCAAAACTTTATCCACACTGAAGACGCTTTACATTCATTAATTTGGTTTCCTTCCTAAACGAGTAGGCTTCTTATTATTGCAAATGTTTATTTAGGTCTATATAATAATAATAATAATAATAATAACTTTATTTATATAGCACCTTTTAAAAACACAGGTTTACAAAGTGATTTGACAAACAGCAAAAACAAGAACAAAGCAAACTAAACCAAACACAGAAGAACAGAAACAACAGCAAGAACAAACAAATGTAAAATACAAAAAATAATGAAATACAATTCAACAGAAAAGAACCCAAAGTGCACGATACCCAACAGACATATATAACCCGACCATCACAAGAACCATCATAAGAACCATCACAAGAACCATCATAAGAACCATCACAAGAACCATCATAAGAACCATCACAAGAACCATCACAAGAACCGTCATAAGAACCATCATAAGAACCATCACAAGAACCATCACAAGAACCATCACAAGAACATCATAAGAACCATCATAAGAACCATCACAAGAACCATCACAAGAACCATCACAAGAACCATCACAAGAACATCATAAGAACCATCATAAGAACCATCATAAGAACCATCACAAGAACCATCACAAGAACCATCACAAGAACCATCATAAGAACCATCATAAGAACCATCATAAGAACCATCACAAGAACCATCACAAGAACCATCATAAGAACCATCATAAGAACCCAGGAAACACAAGAACCCAACAACACGAGCTGAGACCAAGAGGAGCAAAGATTTAAAAAGATGTAAGAAGCAAATAAAAGATAACAGCAATAAGAAGATAAGAGAAATAAAAAAATAAAAAAATAAAAAAATAAAAAAATAAAAAAATAAAAAAATAATAATAAAAAATAATAATAATAATAATAAATTAAAATAAATTAAATAAAAAGAAACAAGTGGTTAAAGGATAAAAAAACAACAACATACATTCATAGCATCTCCACCCACAAGGCCCGCTACCACAACAGCTTTTTCCCTGCTGCCGTGAGACTCGTAGCACAGGACATTAAGATGGGAAAGAAGTACTTCACCCAACACCTCACAGACTAAATGGACAGCTGACCACCTCACAGTGCAATACAAGTGTGCAACATTAACCTTAAAAACAAAAAAACTGTGCAATTATATAATGTGAAAAATATGTGTGCAATAACCTCAGGTGCAATAAGAGATGTAGAAAGTTAGAGACAAGAAAACATATTTATATTTTCATTTCATTGTACAGTGTTCCCCTTTGTTATTTTTTTTGTATTATATCTTTGCTTTAATACAGTGTATAACTTCTGTACAGTTTATTTTAAATCACTTAGCTGTTACTACAACTTATTTATTTTTACTTTTACTTTTTTTGTCTCTTTCTTCTCTTCTTTTCTTATAATGCTATTCTACTTTATTAATAATTTTAACTTTTTTTTTGTAGAAGCTGACTCAGGGAGAAACACACAAGAATTCCAATGTACCTGTACTGTCCTGTACCTGTGCAAATGGCAATAAACATCTATTCTATTCTATTATTCTGCAGCTGGCCAGGTCTGTCACGCCTCTCGCTCAAAGCACCACACGGTGGCGCTGTTTCATTACAATAAAGTACCGACGCATCAGGCGCGCAAGACGCCAAATGCTCCATTACGCCCGGCTTTTTGATCCACGACTCCCAGCGAAACACAGAGCAGAGAGAGGAGCGTCTCAGGTGTCTCTGGTGAACAGCAGAACAGGGTTTTAAAACAGGTTGTTAGCGCACAGGTACCCGCGAGAAATCACGTGATCAAATGCGGAAATTGTCCCGATAGAGAAAGTGCGGCGGAGAAAAAAAGACGGGCGTGTTGGTTTTGTGTTTTTGAGCTGCTTGTGGCTTTAGCTGGACTCCCTCAGTACCCAAAACAACTCTTCTTCTCCGGCGAGCAAACGACGGGCGAGGTTATCTGTGTACGAACCACACCTGTCGTGCACAAAGTAAGGTAAGGGTGACGGAAATAAAAGCAACAAAATGAACCTTTTCCAGTTAATGTTAGTGTGTGCAAGGCAACTTTTTATGATTACACTAGACTACGACTACCTGACATGTGCATTTGTGTTTATTGCTCCATGATACCTGTTAATAAAGCTATTTTGAAGTGGTGTTACTGTAGCGACTCTTAACGTGGTTGGTGTGGTGTCGTATCAGAGAAACTTTTACCGTGTTGTTGTGTTTCGTCATATTATAGCCTGGTAATGCGGGTTTGGCTGTGTTATTACCTTTAAAAAAAACAAGATAAAGCGCATTTAACAGCTAAAATAGTTTCAATAACATGCATTTGGACAGTTTAAATTGTTGTAAAGGCAAAGAAACCATAGTAATATGCAATAGTAGTCAACACTGATGATGGTGACAGTAGTATTTTATTTTTATTTTTTATTTATTTTTTTATTTTATTTTATTCTATTTTTTTTTTTTTTTTTTTTTTAATTTATTTATTTTTTTTTTTCCTGTAGCACTTTGAGATTTTTTTTGCAAAAATGTAAAGTGCGTTACAAATTAAATGTATTATTATTATTGTTATTATTATTATTATTATTATTAGTGGTGGGACCCTCACACTGCAGGTGAATTCCTCCTCCGCCACTTTTTATGTTACTGTAGGCAACAATATATATATATATATCTGAAAAAGTCTCATGCTCAATTTTTTTGCCTAATATTTGTACATATTTAGAGTTATATTAAGCCGTAGCCAATGGATAAACATGTAGTCTTACAGTGGTTGGCTCACAAGCAGAGTTTCAAACAGTGTAAACAGACCAACAATAGTTGACTTATTATGTGATGAATATACATGGTGGTATTGAGCAGGATTAAAGATGTTGAGGGTTATAGTCCAGTTTGTCCACAGCTTATTGATTGGTGAAATTTGGAACGAGTGTTGAAATGTTATATTCACTTTTTAGTGAACTGAACTGGGGCCGCCACTAATGACTATTTTGAGTCTCCAGGCACTTTGCTAATTATCGTCCTGATTGATTGATTTGTCTAAAGGTCAGCAAAAAAAACAAAAAAACATCACAGTTTCCAAGGGTGGACATGTATTAACCTCTTAACTCAAAGATATTCACTTTCCTAGAAAAAAATGAAGAAAATGTTCATATTTTTGCCTTAAAAAAGTCTTAAAACCATTTTTATTGATCATTTTTTTTGTATCTTGTAGATGCAATAAAGAACAGAGGCTAAGTGCTACACATGGTTTACAGCATAATGAGACAATATGAACTTTATAGCTCCGGTTTTGTTTCACGTTGTTCTCGCTGTGTGCGCACACAGAGATCAAATCACTTTCTTAAGATATCAAAAACATAAATTCAAAGCAGAGATGGGAGCCTGTTGCTGCCGTCTGTGGCATCTTCAATTTTAATTTGTCGGCTGCGGCTCAGAGCTGAGGGAGAGCTGTCAGTGACAAAGCTCGGGAGGGCGTCAGGATATGAATAAGGTGGGCGAGCGTTTATATTAAATTCAGTGCTTACTGCCTTCAGTCTTCAAGGTTAGTAGAAGAAACAAGTGTGTACACTGCAGCAGTGAAAATGTGTAAGAAAGTCATGCCCATAAGGTTATCGGATTTCTATCTTTTCCTACCCAATTTACTTTCAGTATTAAAACCCATCTGACTTGTTTTTGGGATAACTTGGAATCAAATCCTGCCGTTGTGTTTACACTTATAGTCTCAATGCATGATTATCATCGTCACTTGGGTCTCTGTTCTCTAGAGAAAAACTTGCGTCGGGGTCGGAGCAGCGAGGAAACGTTGGTATGGATCCAACCACATTATTCAGATAGTGTTAACACCTTCATATGACCAAAGCACAATGTGAGCCAGACTACTTTAAGATGTGTGTTGGGTAGATCACATCACATTCTCTTCATGCTGTTATTTTCACAGCTGAATCGACGACTCAGCTTCGGCTCTGACTTACTATCGGCAGGTTTCGTTCCTGAACCTTCCCTGTCCTGCTTCAACAGCTGGTTTATAGGTCAACCCTTACATTCACTGACATTCATGGACCTTGCTTGGTGCAGATGTTGCATATTACCACCTCGCCTGAATTGGCTTGACCTCCCTATATTCACCCCCTGAAACTTGACATGTTACATTGAGCTTTGCAACCAGTGACACCGCCCTTGCTTCTGACTGAAACTCTATAATACTGGAATCAAACAGATAAGTGTGCCAAGGAAATCCCACTCTTCAGTTGTTAACATTCATTATAATCTCCCAACTCTAAAAACTCATTCAGGAGTAGACAAGAAAAGCCGCATATTTTTTTTATCTCCTGCGGTTTGCTTGTCCATAGAAATGTCTCAAACTGAAAGGTTGGTTAATAATAGCTTAATCTTTCTGCTATGTTTTATCATCCAAATGAGTTTGGTCAAGCCGAGTGTTTGCTTGAATCCCGTCTAATTGTCTGTTTTGCCCTGTTGGATTCCTTTTTAATGATGTGAATGCGTTCCAAGTTCTCAGCTGTGTACGTTGGAGTGAGGTCTAATTATTTACGACTACAAGAAAGGTGATGTCTTCAAAAAATCAGACCAAATGTTGTGTTATTAACAGGAGTCCCGCACCACGTTGTTTCAATGTAAGTGTGAAGAAGATGTCAGAAGATATTAATATATATTTGATATGAATACCTACTTACTTATGTATGCCTTAGTGGTCACTGGATACAGCTACACATCTGTCGCTGTAGTCATTTATGGAAACATCTGTACATTGCAAAGATTTGAAAAGCTTCCATTTAATGAAAAATACTTCACTTTCTCTTCTCACACTACATCTCTCTCGGCTGTTTTTTTTTTTTAAAACCAGTTTTCAGTGGATTTCCAATCATAGCGACCCATTTCAGTGCCCAAAACAGCTCTTATATTTGGAACAGTCAAAAGTGGATCGCCCTCTGATTCAAAACTTTTCTCAGTGGACGATAAAAGACTCTGGCACTGATCTCTTGTTTTGTTTCCAGTCTTGAAATGTACAAAAAATACGTAATAGGTTACTGAAACACTCCCAAATTAAAATAACCGAATAAATTGGAGTAACACGCTGACTTTGCTCGGTTGGAATATTTGAAGAAGAATTTTCCAAAGACTGATTTTAAGACCAGCGATCTGTGCCATTGCATTGAAAACGCTGTGTTTTTATTTTATGTTATGGTGCTTTCACACTTGCACAAAACTTCTTTCTGAACTCTTCGGTGTGATCTGCATCTTTTAACGCAAAATGCAGGATTTTCCACTCCGACTCTACCCTGAAGTACCCCGAGTAAATTTTCCACGTGATGTTGGGGTGAGCTGATGTGAGTACACGGCAGGAAATATTCAGAAAAATGTAACATAAGCGAGGGGGGAGGGGGGGGGGCTTGAAAATTGTCATCATAGCATCAGATGTTTTTACGTCATGCCTTCCCTCCTATGATCAATCAGTCAATAAATCTAGACCTCGATGGAGGCATATTTGTATGTTCAATCTACTTTTTCTGGTGGTGTATTTTCAAGTCTTCTTTGGAATTCCAATGGTTAAAGCTTTCTCTGCTGCCTGATGGGTTAAAGATGCCCTCCAGCTGATTTCCACAATGCACCAGTGGGCTTTTGTAATAAACATGGCATCAGTTCAGTTGCTGCCCAGACTCTTGCGCAAACTGCGTCACGATTAAGCAAATATTAGTGTCTGTTAGTTTGACCACTTGTGCCATTTCTACTGGCTCAGAAATTTGGATTTCACCAAACTACTGTTCCCATTTTGATCACAGGAGGATGCAACGAGGTCAAAGTTCCAGCTCTGGAGAAACTTGTCACACTGAACACTGACATGGGTTGAATCTTTTAACAGCACTTGTGCCTCAAAACAGTGTGTGATTGAAACTGCAGCCATTAGTCCCGTTTTGCTATTGGTTCATTCTTTTTAGTCATTTTTCATACGAGTGTGTTAGACGTGCAGATAACAGCTTCATAAAAACTCTATGCTTCGGACTGTTTGCTGGACAAAAAGAAGCAATTTAAAGACTTTGGCTTTGGGGAATTGTTGCAAGAATTTTAATTAAAACATTCATCACCTGCAATATGGCTGAAAACTTAATTTCTAAACCCTTCCAAACATCTGATATTAAAACTATCTGTTATTATAAACTTTAGTCGGGCCACTTAACGGTTGTCGTATCTTCAAAACAACAGTATGGACTGACATTTTCATCTTGCCATATCAATGCACTCTCGATTGTACATTTTCTTTTTTACGATTTGAAGCACCTCTCAGATGTGTTATTAATGTTTTCTGTCTGTGTGAAGCTAACGAACAGAAGCCTCAGCCCCCAGCTAATCCTCTTACACCGTTCTGTTGTTTTCCTTTAATTGAACTCTCTGTCGGGTGTCGATAGTTCCCCTCGCTGGACTATTGCCACACAGCTGTTCTGTCAGCTGATACACCCGCAAACCTGAGGTCTGACGTTCAGAAAGAAAAACACCTCAGGAAGCTAACAATGATGATTGTTATTTTTCTCTTTCCTCTACTTCCTCTTTATCTCTCAGTGTTCTACTCTTGATTTAATCACCGCCTACAGTCTCTGCCTCTCTCTCTCTGCTCTCTTTATATTTTGCTGAACCCGTCTCTCACACTGTATCCTCCATCCTGGCGTGTTTTGCAGGGTTGTTCTGAGGTCAGATTGCTGACATGACGAGGCTGTGACAGTGTGTGTCCAAGTGAGTCTGTGCTGGACCAATCCCTGGGACATGGCCGCTGCAAAGAAGAGTGAGTTTTTCTTTTTCTTTTAAATGCATGATGCAGGGTTGTCACCATACCAGCATTTTAAACTTTTATACAATAATAGAAGAATTCAAACAATGTGGATACCTGTTCTGAAAGCAGGGCAAAAAAAAAACTGTAGTACGAGTCAAAGACAAAAAGTATTTGGTTACTATTTGTTTTTTATTAATCAAAAATTGCAAGCAAAATCTTGCACACTGTCTTAATAGCATTAATTCTTTGGCAATATTTCAGTACTGTAACGTTGCCCGTGTATTTGTGCAATTTGGACTGTGCTCTCTCTCTTTCTCCTGCAGCAGTTTTGGGTAAAAATATGACTGGAGGTCTGTAGCTGTTTTTTTCTTCTTTTTTTTTTAAGCTTTTGTACTTTTCAATACTATTGATCCTTCAAATAATAACAAGTGTTATGAAAAAAAGTAACACACATTTTGAACTGTGATGTTCACCTACTTTAAACGTGCAAAGAATTTGTCCAGTGTTGTCGATTGTAGCGGGTTTGACAAGGTTTTATTTTTTTTGGGTGCCAGTCAGAGTCAAGTCTGACAAACAAAAACTAAATGCAAACAAAAAAATAGCCAACCTGCACAAAATGGGAGCAAAGCAAGAGCAAGATCTTGTATTAATTTAACGTTGAAACTATTTCAAATTTAAGATACCACTATGAGCACTTACAGATACAGTCAGACATCACTCACACGCCGTCTCAGGATCTGCTCTTGTGCTTTTGTTTTGATGAAGTAATCAAGTGTCTGGCAACAAGCTGAAATATTTACTGCTTACATTTATTAGTGGCCAAGCAACGAAAGTAAACAAAAAGACATAAGTCCAGTTTGACAGAAAAAGAAAAACAGCCAACTTCTCCTTTATAACTGGTTATGAAACAGACTTCAGTTCACAGTGTTGCCTCTTTTTGACCTTTAGGAAATAGGAAATGAGACCATCAGTGAAAGAGATTGATTTTTGCGATATTATCATTTTTCCGCTGCTACACGGTAGATGAGACGATTTATGGCACGTTAAAGAAACAACCTTTTTACATTTTCATCTTTAAATATTTACAGCGGATGAGATAGTTGACTGGTAAAAGAAGGCATTCGGGGATTTTGGGTACACAAAAAAGTCAGCAGAAAAATCAGCAAAAATAGATAAAGATGTACCACTTTGTCCACAGGGGGCGCCAAACCGAAAGTTCCTCACATAAGCTTGAATCCAGATATTCTTCAGCATCTTCTCCATTTAATTGTTCCATTTCTGACTTTTTGAGGTTAAAGGTTTATCGTAATCAGAGATAATCCAGTTGTATTTCTAGTTTGGTAGCCATGATTTCCAAGAATGATAATACAACGCAATAAGTCACATATAGCTCAAAATGGACTTAGGAGCGCAGAGGATGGATTACATCCTGTACCTAGAATAAGAAACCTTGTACTCAACCAGGAAGCTGTATCCTATAATCTGCTGTAGGTGAATTAAACTTCCTTAATCCTTTCTGTGCAGTTCTCTTAGAAGAGCTCAACGGTTAAAAAATACCTGGTTAAAGAAATGAAGATGACAGATTGTTCGATATATATTTTATTGATGTTGTCACCAGGGAATCACCCCGAGGGCTCTCCAGGAAGGTAAATCAATTGAATGTAAATTCATATTGATTTGTCCTTTGGGTTGGGTTTCTTGGGAAATGGCGCGTTGGTCCTTTAGCCGAGTAGTTTCACAACAGATTTCTGTGAAGGCAAGCACATTTATTACCTGAAAAGCAGGAAGGCTTTAATAAAAACATTGAAAGAGAACAAGACCTGGTGGATGATCGGGTCTTTGTCAACACAGTGAATATGCTTGGTATGCTCCCCGGTTGAGAATAGATGCCAAGCACCAATCTGCCTGTTCTTTGTTGTTTGATAAGGTCACTGAATGAAGGGCCGTACAGAGGGAGAGCATATCGACTTCCTGTTGACGACATAAAAAAAAAAAAAAAAGTGTTTTTCACTTGTTTCAGATGGACTGAAATGTCACAGGAAGAGTGTTTGTTTCCTCTTTAACTGGGAGAGGTAGGAATGCATTGCTAGTCAAACCATGTTATTCACAACACTTTGGTGTGTTGTGTTCAGTCTTGTTTACTTTTAATAGTTTTACAATAGATATCAATCAAGGCTTGTGTAAATCAGTGTACTTCTTGTGATGAAAGATACAACAGAAAACTCAAAGTACTTGGTCTTTTTTGATTCTCTGATTTTTTTTTTT
Source organism: Labrus bergylta (assembly GCF_963930695.1). Lineage (NCBI taxonomy): Eukaryota > Metazoa > Chordata > Actinopteri > Labriformes > Labridae > Labrus > Labrus bergylta. Next base: position 6,590,942 of record NC_089216.1, on the reverse strand, counting down.
AAATTTTCAAAATCCAAAACAAAAAACGCCAACCAGAATTTACATCCATTATCCATTATTACCCCTTAGATTAGATCTTGAGTAACCACAATAGTTGTTCATTCATCAGTAGATGTAGGGCAGCACAATGCTTTCATAAAATATTAGAACATTTGCTTCAATTATGCTTAAAGGAGCAATATGTACGATTTCTACTGAGTTAAATCATAAACTGACCTTACTATATCATCAGACCTCCCCTAATGTGTCTGTCTGGTTTCTATGGAGACCGAGGTAAGAAGAAAGACAGCTGACCCCCCTCCCTGTTTCTCTCTGCTTCCTCTATGACCCCTCCTCCCCAAATGTTTGTGAAATAATTGAATGGTGCAATCCTGGATGTTCTTTACTAAAATCAGAAATGGCTTCACAACGCAGCAGCCTGTATGTCCTCCTTCTAAGTTTTGACTCCTGCATTTGTTTGGACCAGAGAAGTAGGCGGTTTCAAGGCACCCCCACACACAGCTGTTTTGCACGCCCCTCTGGCAGACCCACCGGTGGTCTTCATACTCACAAAGACCGATGCAGAAGCTTGAGTGTGTGCGACGTGGCTTTTACAGCGCCGTAGTAAATACTTCACATTCCTCACAGGCTTCCCTCTCATCTCTTCCTCGTTAGTATAGTGGACAGTATCTCCGCCTGTCACGCGGAAGACCGGGGTTCGATTCCCCGACGGGGAGTTAACTTTTTTCCCATGCGGCAACAAAATCATCGTCCTGACTTGTAATCAGCTGTTTTTTTTAAGGTCCAATGTGTCGGATATCTACTGAATTAAATGACACAACAACCTCACTATATCATCAGACAATAAGGAAACATGCTGTGTTGAAGTGCTGGCTTCTCTCACACCAATGCAGCTTTCTCATTTGTTTGCTTTCGTACTCGTACATACATTTTGTGTTGTTATCTCTTTGACATTAAACACAACCATTTTCTTCAGCTGGATCTCAAACAATGCATTGAGGTGGGCGTGTTTACTTCCTGCGTGAGCAAAAAGCCGCAAACAAACTGGCTGCTGGCGCTATTGTTGCTGCGTGTTAGTCTTTAAGAAGAATATCCAAAGGGAATCATTGTTATTGACATAAACTTCATCATGATCACCTGTTTAGATGGTTTTTTATCACACAGTCCTAAGTCCATAGACTCAGCGCTGTCTCCTTAAGCTGTAAAACTTAAGTGAATATAGCTGACCATGCTGTACCGGTGTTGTCTTTAAGAAGCGATGCATTAGAAGAAAGGTCGACAGAGATGGATGTGTGCAATCTTAACTGCGAGGATTGCAAGCTGTGTCCTAAAACATAAATTCACTTTTGCTCAACAAAATGGTCGAGTCCCCGGTGTGTGTTTAATAATAATGTGCTGGAGATGCTTGCAACCTTTAATGGAAGGACAGATGAGTCACGACATTTGGGAAAAAAAATGTCTTTTCACAGTGAAATATCAGCCGGTTTACACATCTGATCATTTGCAGACTATGGTGTCGTAGTTTCATTGTGAAAAGATGGAGTAACTGCAATTATTGAAACCAAATGTGGGGCTTCTCTTTGCTTCCAAATGAGCTGTTGTTCCTGGAGAAACATGTAATAGTTGTTATTGTCTGGAGTACGCTGACAGGTTGGTGAAACAGAGAGCTCAGAGAAGAGCATATTTAGCATTCAAGCAGATGCACGGACAGACAGATTAGAGGAGGGACAGAGGTAGAGATTAATCTGAAATAAGCCAGTTCAGTGGGGCATGCATGTGCGTGCACACGTGCATAGTGATTTTTTTTTTCTTCCCTGTGCGTGTACGTGCTTGTGTGTTGTTTATGGATGTGCTACTACTGTGTGTGTGCGTGCGTGCGTGCGTGCGTGCGTGCGTGCGTGCGTGCGTGCGTGCGTGCGTGCGTGCGTGCGTGCGTGCGTGCGTGCGTGCGTGCGTGCGTGCGTGCGTGTGTGTGTCCCTGCCATGGCTTTGTCTGAGATTATCCGACCCAGCGTAAAGGCCGCAGTACTGCGATAATGAGCCTGAGACAGAAGCTCGGCTCAGAGCTTCACCGGTGCTTGGATGCTGTTTGTTTAAGGCGAGGTACATCAAACACAAAGAGAAAGAAAGAAGTCAGAGCTGAAAGAATAAAAAGATTTAAAAAAAACAAAAACAAAAAGGAAGTGAAACCAAATGCGCTTTTCGTGCGCAAACAAGAAAGACACCAGCTGCTCGTCAAATCAATAATCAAAGTGACGACAATGGAGAAGACACCCACATTGTGTCAACACAATGAGGTGGACTGTGTGCGCCACATCTATAAACTCTAAAGGGTTAACGCCCACTTTAACTCTTAACGCCTGATACACTGACAGCCTGTTATATTAAGCTTAGCGTGTGCATGTAATTACGGTCATGGAGCCCTATACTATGAACTCCTACGCTTCATGATTTAAAGCCTCTTATATAGCAGCCTTAAATAACAGGTTCATGTGATGTGATGATGATGACCTTACAGCTTAAGTCTGATCTCTAGATACAGTCAGGGGTTCTTTCTTTCTATACCGGAGTTTAATGTATTCAGATCATTTAATGAAAGGCTGCGGTGAATAGTCTGTTCTAATTGTTTCTGTAGTGTGACACCTTGAAGCTACCTTTTTGTCTCCTACATAATTACCTTTGGTGCTACCTAACTGTGGCTGGAATGATCCGACTTAAAGCTGTGTGAAAGATTTCCAAGCTTTCAGGATAAAAACTCGTTTTATCGTGAAGACAATAACCAATCAGACCAATATATCGTTTTTTTGCGCGGCACTCCCTGCTGTTAAAACATTATACACTGTAAAACAAAAGAAAATACTGTCAGCATTATCTTTAATGCATATCACTTTATCAAAGTGGAAAATCCAGTTATATATCATACTTTTATTGAATTTATTCCCCAAGTACAGTCTGATAAGAAAACTCATTTTAGATTTGAACCTAACAGGATCATTGTTGTGTTTTATCTGCACTAAGGATCGACTGTGCTGTCTGCGATCACAGGAAACAATCTTTTCTTTTGGTTTGGTGACTTCCTGCTATTCTTGCTAATATTGAAGTATTGCATCCCTTGTATAAAGATCTTTAGATTTAAAACAACATTTTAATATAAGCCAATTCTCATCTCCACCTTCCTTTTCAACCCGGTGATCATGCACTTATGGAACATAAAGTAACTCCTGAACTCATTAAAGTGACTCAGACTGCTGATAGCAAGCTTTTCTAATGTCTGATAAAAGTCTTTATGAAAGTTTAATGGTACCGGCCCCCATGTGGCTCGGTAATGGCATATTCCTCAAGTAATGCCAGGAAATAAAAACTCAGCACATACAATCAATTAAAAGCATCGGAGCTGTAGGACACTGTAGAACTGGCTCTCAAACACCTTGACATTTCTGGAACAGTTCTGCATCCCTTCACATATCTCAGTCAAAATGTCAACGTTTCATGAGCTGTTGTTTATGAAAAAGACATTCATCGTGTTGCTATTGGTTTAATTCTCATGAAAGATGATAAATTATTACCAGGCTCTGCTCTGCTATCTTCATAATTAATACAGATGGCACCAGTTTCACAAATGTCGGCTCACCGTTGCCTGGCAGAATACTTCCAACTTATCCTCTTTAGAGAAAAAACAAGTATTTGACTTTAGGAAATCTATCCAAAAATAAAGAGGAGGAAATGCCTTTGCCAATACATTTCAAATTAAAAAGCAGAGACATACTCAAACTAAAAAAGTTAGTTTTGGAGAAAAAAAGAGACATGAAGTTATGAAATGTCTATGACTGCCATGTTGGCAAAGATACTTGACTCAAGTTTGAAGTGGCATCAACATCTTAGAAATCGAGGTTTTAAAACTACGACTGACTGAATGGACAACGATCAAAGTAAAAAGTAACCATCTCAATGCTTTTGAGTTAACTAAATAGCTGTTAAATCATTACTTAATCATCTCTTATCACCATCTTTTCTTAAATCCTTCAAAGTTGCAAATCCAAAGAAAAAAGAATAAGTGTCCCTGGTTCAGCTCGATTAGTAGAGAGGGTAATCCATGTACAGATCACACAGTCCTAGTTGCAGTGATCCCAGGATCACAAAACCCCCCGCCCTTCAAGTGTTAAGAAGTGTGATTTTATTTTGAAAGGTGATTAAGCACCTACAAAAACAGAGCTACACGCCGGTCCATACTTCGTTGTCTCACAGAACTTGGCAAACTGTCATATTGGCCGACCAAACAAAGCTCCAGCTCGGTGTCAAGCTTCTGAATAAACCAAGAATAATTGGAGAGATGGTGACAGGACACATGGTGCCCAAGAAGTGTGTGTGTTTTCTATTACCATATTCAACATCACCCTGTCTGTTCTCGAAGGCTGATTTTCACACAAACACATATTCTAACAGCTACCTCGAGGGAAGTTTCTGTGGGAAATGGATTCCCAATTTGAGTGATGATTGACTTCCTGTTGCTCTTTTATTAATAGATTTATAAACCGAACATTTAAAAGGTTGTTGATATAGCAGAGAAAGACAGCTCATCCTTTGTATTGTTTATTTATCGCTTGTTGTTTGAGTTTTTCTTCCCATTTTACGCCCCTCTGAGGTTCTTGGGAAAGTGATATATAAACAAACCCACGGCCCCTTTAGCAGAGATTCATTCATCACACAGACTTCTTGTTTATTTTTTGCTGGAGTAGGCTTTAAGTGGAGAAAAGGGTTTCCATTCCCTCAAGCTTGGATTGAATGTCTCTGCAGGAGAGCGATACACAATCTCTGAGTCGAAGGACGACCTACAGGGAAATAATATGTGTAGCTTGTAAGGCTAAAGCTCTTTGATTTTGGCTCTGAGATTCTGTGGAGACTGAACACAGGACTCTGTAATGTCATTTGTTGCAAAGGGGAGTTTAATGGAACATTTGATTTGCCAGCGGTCTAACACGATAAAGAAACGATTTAAAGGCCATCCCTGTTTGTTGGACTCTGCGCTTTAAAAAAATCATCAGAGGTGCAAGGAGCCTGTTTTCAATGCCTTTGGTCATGGTTTGAAAAGATTTTACAGGCATTTGGAAAGTGGAAATGATTAAGTAGTCTCTCAATGAAGATGGACCACACCAGTGGTTCTCAACTGGTCCAGCCTCAGGACCCACCACCGAGCTGGTCGACCCCCAGTTGAGAGACAATAGACTACACCAACTGGTACGGTTGGTTGTAGAAAGAAAATCAAGATCTGGATTTACCCAACTGTTCTCAACCAAACCTGACCGCTCGGTGGAAACGAGGCTAAATAAATTCACACATGCTGCTTTTTTTTCCCCAGGGAAAAGAAGTTTGTGTCTAACTCTCTTTTTTTGAAATCCGTCATTTGGATTTTCAGTTTTTATCCGTTGACTGGAGAATAAGCGCCACCAACTGTTTAACTCCAATATGTCACCAAACAGCAATGGATGGAAACATCTATATTTTGCATTTTCTATCTTTTGTTCATATTTTTTCAACGACTTCTATTGACTCTTTGTCTGTTCGAGTTTATTTTAACACCATAACAGCAGCTGAAGTTGTAACATTTGGACCATTTTCACTCTTTATCAGGGATTTCTTTGCACTAAGCCAACATTTAATATTTTTCATTCTTGTCTTTTCTTACAATTTTTGAGTTTTTTCCTCGACTTCGAGTGTTCTGTTTCATCAACTTGTGTTTGCTTTTTTCCTTTATTATACCTTTATGGGTTTTGTTGCACCGTATGTGTGTTAAAACATAGTCCTGGCTGTTTTCCCAGGCCTTAACATCTCCCTGAGAATCACAGCTAACACGGCTAGCTTTGAGTGAGTGCATTTGTAAATCATTCCTCTGACACTGCAATGGGTCCCTGTTGAACACAAATATTTTCTCCTGTTAAAGTGATCCAGTGAGTGTGTTTGTGTAGTCACACCTTCAGTGACTCTCCCCTCTTTTCGTTCTCTCTCTTTCAGGTGGTGTGAAGACGGGAGGCGTGCGCTTCTCAGAGGAACCCCCCGCTGCTGGAGCCCCCTCGCATGTTCACTTTGAGGAGAAGCTGCATGACTCCGTTGTGATGGTGACACCGGAGGATGACGGCAACTTCATGGTCAAGGTGAGTTTAGCCTTACAACACACACATTTAGAAGCAGCTTATTCCTTTTGTCTGAGTGTTATTCCCTCAGATTGTTCTTCCACTTTTATCAGCGGTGGGTATCCCTTCTGTTTAAAATTCAGGTCTTGCGAGTCTATTTCTGATTCCCACAAAGGACACGACCTTGCTCCCCTCTCTCTCCTCCTATCATCAGTGTTATCCTCCATCACAGCGCAGTCACATCTTGCAATCGGCCCCCCATTTAATGCAAAGCGCATGGGAGGACATAAGGTTTCTGACTGACAGGCAGAGGCTGAGATAATTCATTTTATACCCTTTTTGTTTCTATTCCTGTCACTGAGTAATACGATTTGTCCAACCAAGAAAGATGGAGAAGTCAGATGTTCATCCGACTGTACACCACTGCTTTAGACTGAAGGCAATCCTTAACATACACAAATGGATTGTAAATGTTAAAAAAATAATCATAAATCAAAATCAATTTCCATTAATGTATAACTAGTCCAGCTCCCATCCTCCTGAATAAAAAGAAAGACAGCATGATAGTTTCTCAGGAGTGAAGCCAAAACATTTTGAGCTCCCGCCATTGCTGACTGTCTGCAGTATAGGTCATAAGCTCCGCCCCCTCCACGTAAACAGATGGGACATTGCTCACACAACAAAATAAAAAAAACACATCAAATACTTTTTTCCAAAGATGGTTTATGTCATTATAGTTCATTCCTATCATGCTAAATTATGTCTAAGTTTTCACTTCTACTAAATAATTGTTGTTTTTCTGAGTTATTTGATGCTATAAAAAGAGGTATAAAGTTCTGATCATGCTCTGGATTAGCAGAGTTCTGCTGTGTACTGTACCAACCTGCTGTTAAAGTGATCATTTTAATTGTGTGATTTGGTAAGTGGAAGGGGCGGGACGTTAATTACACAGGTCCTTCAGCCGATTTTTACATCGCAGACTTTTTGCTCTAAATGTGCAAAATGTTAGCAACTATCATGGGGAATATTTTGGCTTCAATATTGTACAACGGGAGGAGGTGGAGATGCGTTGTCAATTTTTAGATACAGTAAAAAAAACGAGTGAATAAAACAAGATTTTACCGGTAGTGCATAAAAAAAGTCAGAGCGATATTATGACTTGGCATGAATCCGTTTAGTTAAAATGACTTACATGAAAAGCCTGGAAGTCTTTACAGGCTCTAAGATAGTGATCCCTTTTTTTTTTCTTTCCCAGGCTCAGTTTTTATCTGGCATCTTCACATCCCTTCTGGGATCAAAAATGCTCTTTCCGGCCAAACGACATGATTGAGTCTCCATCTGCGTCATGAACACCATGTTCAATATATACTCAGGTTTATTGTCATGTCAGGGTAATATTATTTTTTGATGGATTAGGGGTCGGCGATGCTTCGTGATACGCAGGGATTTTTTTATTTGTGAACATGAGCAGGAAGCACACTTTTCCCTCAACACAAATCAAGGCATTGAAACAGGAGTCACAGGAACACATAAGACTGATTTATGCTGACAAACACAAGCTAAGAGTGCTAGAACAAGAGGCGGGTACTTGAAACAAAACATGCAGTTGATATGCAAACTAGAGAAAGGTAGACAGCTTAAAGTCGATAAATATTTGGATGCCAACTCAATATAAAGTTCCTACTGCACGGAGACCATATGTCATATCATCTTGTTTTCAAATTGATCAACCTAGTAGTGCTTAATCACGACTTAGTGGTACTCAATACATGCAAAAATAAATCAGTTTTCCCTGGAAACAAACCCACTAGCTTCCCACAGATGGTATCAGTTTGTCTTCTGGTCATAATTGAGGGCTCAACTTCCCTCTGTGCCATATTTTCAAGTAGTTGATACACTATAGGAAGGTAACTCTTAGATCAGAGCCCTTAGTTTCTATAAAGATTGAAAGGATTTTTCAAGCAAATCATCCAGAGGAAGATTAAAGTCTTTTCTCATCACTCCCCGTTAATCTCCTGTGACGGCTCTAAAAGCACAGAACAATGATATCACAACTCTCATCTGCTCGCTGCTGTCAGCTGAAAAACCTCCAGCTGCACAACTCAACTAAAAAGGATCCAAAAAGCTCAAAAGATGTCTTAAATTGACCATCAGTGACTGTAAACGTGTTCCAGGTGTTCAGACCTCGCTTCAGTCGAAGCTGCTGATCTTTCTGTACGTTGGTTTAAAACCAAATTCCTGCAAAATGAACGACCCTCCCATGAGACACAGGGATAAGACAATGCTAGCAAGCAATTATGCTAAACTGTGATTGCAACCATGTTCAACTTGAAAGCTATATACATCAGCATGTGAGCGATCAGCATGAGGGCGTGCTGATTCTTGGGTCCTGAGTTGATTTGTATTGGAATGAATAAAAATTTGCGGTGTACAGTATTGATTTTTTTGCTTTAAAAAAAACCAAACAAATCAAAAGCAAAAGTAAAACCATTTATTTATTTATTTATTTGTATTTTACAGGGACATTGCATATTGATAAACATTTCTGTAAATATACCAGAGTTAGCCAAAAGGCTAATTTTCATCTGTTGTCCCTGGCCAGATTTTTATAAAAGGCTCCCTAAGAAAACAAAACAAATTCAAACATCGCTAAAAGCTACAAAAACAAGTATTAGTAAAAGCACGTATCCAATAACCTACTAAAGTAAATGTAACGTGCACACAACAAGACAACAGGATGGTTGCTTTCGGGTTCACGTCGGCTGTTTTTCTGTTGAGTGATGTGACATAACGATTATCAATCCCAGGGAATAAAAATACTGAAATGTCCAATAAAAGTCGAGATGCTTAAGTGAATCAATCCTGTTGTTAGATAGCATGCACCACCAAGACCCCTGTCAAGACTCGTTTTAGACCGCCTGCTTCATTGAGCACAGATCGGCGCCACTAAACAAAGTGGATGTGGAAATGATAACTGCTTGGTCTGAAAAAAAAGTCAAGACACTTGCACTGTGCACCGCTTTGTGCCAGGTGTGACGTTGGGCTTTTTGTTCCTCTTTTATTTGTGTTGGATGAGGAAATGCAAACAGGCAGAGGATCATCCACATAGTTCATCAAACACTCGAGTGGTTGGCTCACATATTAGTTCATCCATCTTCTGCAACTTCTCAAGTGCACTAAAGAAAAGTTCTGAGCCTTTCCAAACGTTGGAACTAATTCACAGGCAATTTCATTTGCAGCGACTACAAACTTGGCCGTCCGTAGTTACAGATCAGCCTGTTTTTTGTGAGCTCGTGAGGGTTTGTCTCTTGAATGGTGCCTGAGAGTGGGCATGGAGCACTGTCATCCTGGCATCGTGGAGCTGAGAGAGGAGCGGGGGGTTGTTGCTATGGAAATTGTCAGTGGAAAGGGGTGGGGTGGGGGGGGGGACTTGGCAGACAGACCAAAGATGAGATACGAGTGTGTGGGATGGAAGTGGTATGCACACAACAGCTGTATGAATATGAGCCTTAATGAAGGCTTTGTGATTTTCACGAGCCGTGTGTTTGTCCGTGTAGCAGCCGGGTCAACGACGGAACCAAACATGATCCTGTGAAATTTACAGTGTTTTCTCTGGTTAATGATTAAGACTGTGAGGAGGGGTATGGAAATGAGCAGCTGTCGGTGCTACAGAGATCAGCAGCTGAAGAAGTTCTGATACATTTTTATATTTAGGAGCCAGTTTCTTGACTTCTAAACTTTCTTCTGTAGGTGAACATGCTCATTACTGAGATATACGGGGTTAATTATTTCATGGATCAATGATCGCCTCAAGGAAAGACTGCCAGAAAATGAAGAGAAGGAAAATTAAAGAGGTCATACTGGTAATTATTTGAGTTCAAAGCAGAGCTGATCATTATTTCTGTATAAATAATTGATTTAAAAACAGTATTATTGACCAGGCAAGCGTACTTAGCATTTTAGCAGCTTTCTACTCATTGTTTCTGGACCAAAGTGTTTTGTTTTCATTGTTCATTTGTTCGTCTTGCAGTATCAGTTATCGTAGAATCACTATATCAATATATTATCACCGTTGTCTGCCAGGTATCATATCGTAAGTTACTGCTCTCATGTGGGTTGTTTCAAGATATAAACTCAGCAAACATTCTCCTGTACAAGCCTCTGAAACGTACCTGTCTCACACCACACAACCAACAGACAAATTAAGCAAATAGCTGATGAACAAAATGAGCCTTTCACAGCTGGAGGCCCGATAACTTTTCCTCAGGAGTTGGTGGAGACCAAAAAGGAGGTCAAAGAAGGCGTGATTACAAACATTATAATCTAGAGGATTTTCAGACGATTAAACGTCTCTTTATTCTTGTCAGAAGTTAACACAATGGTGATGTAAGCTCCTGCATTTGCAGTATTTTGGTATTATGTCATCAAGCAGTGGTTTATCCACCAGAGAGAGAGAGAGAGAGAGAGAGAGAGAGTCAGGAGTAGTGTACTGCTTTTTTCTGTTATTTTCCGAGTTTGGAGAAAAGTGTTACTATGGCAGAACAAAGAAGTGATTGACAATTTAGATGAGTAAACATCCAAACAAACATGAATACAAACAACCAAAACTGTCGGTGAAAGCACATCTTCAATAACCGCTAACAGCTAAAGGCAGAGCTTAGTTACGACGCTTCTTCCAAAAAAGCAGTCTGAAAAGGAGCTACCAAAAACAGAAACTGACAGCTAAATAGAAGGTATCTTACCGATAACATAAAAAAAAAACACTTTCATTTTACTCTGTATTATATTTACCACTTTTCACCTCACAACTGTCTTTAGAAAAGGTTTAGCAACAAGTGCACTATCTCTCTTTTAATAACTTTAATTCAAGTAACAAAATGGATTTCCTGAGTCACCAAATCGAGTCACACCAAATGTATTTCTCATTTCTCGGGTTACCAGCAGCAGCGAGCCCGAATTTAAAAGAGTTTAGAAATACATTTTAATGTGGACTTAATGCCTCACACACCGTCTATGGAAGATCATCCACAGTTTCCTGTTGGGGTTCATTAACGCTGTCTGAATGGTCTTGGTGAACTGGCGAGCCAAGATCATAAAATATGTAGCTCTCGGTATACAGTCGGAGAGAGAATGGCGCCATTGTTGTTGGATGAGCGCTGAGTCGTTTGTGTCTGGGTGTGCCCAAGTACCAGTGTGGCACATGTTTAGAATGTATATTAGACCGTCATCAGTCAAAAATGCATTAGAAGAGTAATCTATGAATACTTAAAATAAAGCTCTTAATGTAAAATTATTCATATTTGTTCTCACTTTTTTGCTTCCCGTCCTTCAAACCCTCTGTCGGCCCAAACCCACAGCGTGAGATTGAAAGTAAATCAATGTTTCAGAGACTGTTGATGATCTCTGGACATGCGTGGGTCTCTGCTCACAGAGCGATGATTGTTTTTCTCTGCAGCGCTCCTTCACTGTCCTCTCTCTCTCTCTCTCTCTCTCTCTCTCTCTCTCTCTCTCTCTCCTCACTTTATGCTGTTTGCAGCTCGACTCTGCCCGCTGCTTCAACACGGGGTCGTGTGGGGCTGAAGCTGCTGTGTGCAGCTCTAGCTGGAGGGGCTTTGCGCTTATCTCTCCTCCCCTGCACTTCCCTGCGGTCACTCTCTCTCTCTCTGTCTCTTTTTCTGCTCTCTCTCTCTCTCTCTCTCTCTCTCTCTCTCCCTTTGTACCTGTCTCCTCTGTGAGGTCTTCCTTTCTTCTTGTAGTTTCCCTCATGAATTTTTCTCTTTGCTGAACTTACACTGCTGCCTCTACATCGTCCCCCACTCCTCCATCGCTCTTTCACTCCCCTACCTCAAAGTGTCTCTTCACATTTTGTTTAATATGAATTGACAAACTGTAAATTGTGCTGTGAGCAACAAGATAAGAGCGTTGCATCCGGTTGCGTCAGATATTACAGCGTCTCTGTTTTCTTTATTTGTTTTCCAAAAAGTCTGTTTTAAATGTACGCAAAACCTGAGAACTGCAACTGAATGTTTGCATCATCAAGTCATCTGATCAGAAAGTGCATCTGAATGTCTGTTACTTCTAGGGATGTGCTCAAATAATCGATATGGCAATATATCGTCATGTGCTCCTCGATATGGCTGCAAAGCTGCGACGACAGTTTTAAAAGACAATCGACCTATAGTGCAGTTCACAATAACACCATAAACAAAGGTGTTTAATATATTTAAATATATTTATCGTGGTGTTGTGGGACATTTTCAGCCCTAGTCACTTCTACATCCAAAAGCAAAGACCTCAGAATAAGAGAAGAAAATACTATAACATAAAACTATTCACCCTGTGGCACCCCTCCAGTTTCCAGACCAATTTCCAGATTTGGTCTGCACCGGAACTTGAACCGGCGACCCTCCGGTTGCCAACCTAACCCCAGACTGAGCTACTGCCGCCCAAAACAGCTTGCATAAAAAAAACTCTATCTGTTAATAAGAACAAAGTGCTAAATGAAACGCTCTTAAGAGGTTATTTTCAAGCCGAGCTGCCATGACTATAAACACTGAGCGAGTTTCTAGGAACTGAGCGGGTTTAGTGGTTACGGGATTCCTTCCTTCCGGGTTAATCATTCACAAAGTTTTCACAGAATCCAAATTACCTTCACAGGTATATTCACCTCTTCAGAACTCCACCCAGTATTGAAAGACAGTAAAAAAAAAAACTCCAACAGGAAACCGTGTCGGCTTAAAATGTAGAGTCTCGCCAACACTTTGGACACACGGGTGTCTTTTATGCGCACTTATTGTTTTTTTCCCTTTTTAAAAAGACGTCCACTTCTCTTTGTGGTAAAGTTTAGCAGGGTGTGGACACATGCTACAAAAAACTGCTTACTTAGTTGTCACTATGTCTTCAGCGTGATTAGCAGTTTTGAGTTGGCAGTTTTATATGAGGGACCAAACATGACAAGTTGATATAAATAAACAAATGCTGGACTGAAATAAATATATGTTCATTAATGTATTTATTTGAACATGTATTCATCACTATGTTATTTGGTTCTACTTACATAGGGTTGTTGTCCCTGATAGTTTTGTAGCCTTAGAAAAAAAGGTTTCTCCCCGTCGGGGAATCGAACCCCGGTCTTCCGCGTGACAGGCGGAGATACTGTCCACTATACTAACGAGGACTGGTGCGTTGTGGGATATGTAACGTGACCAGGATCCTGGCTCTATTCCAGTCTTTACTGTGTATAAAACAGGAGAGGAACTCGTGTTGTCTTTGTGTTTACAGTTTGTGTGACTTCTTGTTGTGTTGGCTTTCTTTACATCAACCTGGGCAGGTTTTTTATTTGTCTTTTAATGTGTTTACAGCTCTGTCTAACCTGTAAAGACATAAATTGCAAAGAATGATCTACAGTAGCTGAATAAAGCTGCTCACAGAGCACTTACGTAATGTGTAAGGTCAGAGTGTCATGGCCAGCAGTTTCCGTAGTGTAGTGGTTATCACGTTCGCCTAACACGCGAAAGGTCCCCGGTTCGAGACCGGGCGGAAACAACTTATTTTTTTTCTTTTCCCTTTACTTTTCTTTCTTCTTCTGTGTAGACAGTCGTCTCTCAGCTGGAAGGTCGGGGGTTCAATCTTCAGCACCTGCTGTCACATGTCCGTTGTGTCCTTTGGCAACACACTTAACCCCAAATGACTCTCGCTGCTTCAGATTTAGACGACTTTATTAATCCCAGAAGGGCAAGTCAGTCTCCCTTCTGGGATTAATAAAGTTGTCTTAAAGAGGTCATATTCTGCCCTTTTTGGGGTTCGTATATTTAATCTATGTACCTACTAAAGTATGTTCACAATAGCTAAAGTTAAACACACTTGATCATTTCTGTCTTCTTGTTTGGGAGGTCAAGCTTTTAGACAGTCTCTACTCCATCCTCCAAAACTGCACCACTGAATAAAAACAGATACGTGTTTCTTTCCTAAACTTTGGTGGCGGGCTGCCCATGGGGTGCACAAACTAACCTCTAGGTCATCGGCTCCCTGCCTTGACTTCAACGTTGCCTTCAACCTACACTAGCCTCTAAGCTAGTATGAAGTTATTTGTGTTTTTGAGGGGTTTGTTCAAGCTGTTGCCAACGGTTTAAGATCTTTGGAGAATGATTTTGAGAACAATACATCAAATGAATACCTTCAGTTTCGTCTGAAGCTTAATGAATGAGTTCAACTGTTTGCTGCTGTTTCAGTGAAAATCAAGACTTAAACAAACAGCTCAGATGCTCACAGAGCACTTACGTAATGTGTGAGGTCACAGAGTGATGGCCAGCAGTTTCCGTAGTGTAGTGGTTATCACGTTCGCCTAACACGCGAAAGGTCCCCGGTTCGAGACCGGGCGGAAACACTTTTTTTTTCTTTTCTTTTTCTTCTGTTTAGACGGTCGTCTCTCAGCTGGAAGGTCGGGGGTTCGATCCCCAGCACCTGCTGTCACATGTCCGATGTGTCCAACACACTTAACCTCAAATGACTCTCGCTGCTTCAGATTTAGACGACTTTATTAATCCCAGAAGGGCAAGTCAGTCTCCCTTCTGGGATTAATAAAGTTGTCTTAAAGAGGTCATATTCTGCCCTTTTTGGGGTTCGTATATTTAATCTATGTACCTACTAAAGTATGTTCACAATAGCTAAAGTTATAAAAAAGTGTCTGTTTTCATGTACTCTCGCTCCATGCACCGGCTCGCTTCTGACTCTCTCTCTAAGGCTCTGAAGCGCCCACGTTCAGAGTCCCCACGTGTGCCAAGTCTAATCTGATTGGTCCGCCTGTTGGCTCTGCCGTAATTGGTCAGTCGCTCAGGACGGTTCTTGGAAATGTCACGCCCCTTTTACCATATTGGGAATGCAGCCACTTTAGCTCCGCGAGGGGAGCAAAAACATTAGCACCTTAGCACTACTGTGCTACCGCAGGCTACGGCATATCGTGGGCGTGCTACAGAAGTTAACGGGCGTGCAACATGAGCTGCCACAACGAACCAATGGGCTTAGATCAGTGATATCACACTGACAAATCGTCACACTGGCAATTTTTTTTCGAGGGGGGCTAGAACCGAGCGTTACATGCAGCTAATGCTGCAGCTAACAGGAGGACGTAGGAGAAGCCGCCTTTCCGCAGACTTTGAATTTTTGCACATAGATGTGACTAAACATGCACAGGACACTTGGAAAACACACTAAAGAGCATATAAAACCAGAAAAAGCATAATATGGTACCTTTAAACAAACAGTTCAGATGCTCACAGAGCACTTACGTAATGTGTGAGGTCAGAGAGAGCTGGCCAGCAGTTTCCGTAGTGTAGTGGTTATCACGTTCGCCTAACACGCGAAAGGTCCCCGGTTCGAGACCGGGCGGAAACAGTCTTTTCTTTTCTTTTCTTTCTTCGACACTTAACCTCATGTTGCTCCCGCTGCTTCAGATTCAGACGACTTCATTAATCCCAGACAGGCAATTCAGTCTCCCCTCTGAGTTTAACAAAGTTGTCTGAATCAGAGGCGTATTAATGTGTTTGAATGGGATCAGTTACTTCTGATGGTCACTTTACAGAGCAGCCTCTGACATCACTGTGTGAATGAGGAGTTGTGACCTGCGGTGTAAAAGTATTTTGAGTTGTCAGCAGACTAGAAAAGCTAAGTCCATATACATACATATCGTCAAATGCCGCTGATCAAATGTCTTACATTACAGCACAATGGCCTGCTTGTCCTGTGGTTATCCTTGTTTGCCTAACACGCTAATGGGCTCAAGACCAGGTGGAAAAACTTGTATTTTTCTTCTTCATGCTTCGTCCCTAAACTTTGTTGTAATAATGTTTTCCATCCTTGATTATTAAACAGCGGATCATAAACAATCAGGAATCAATCTGTCCTCATTTTTCTGAAGTTTTTGTTGAAGTCTCTTTTTTTTAAGCTGCAGTTGTTTAGGAAAAACTGGAGAACCACCAGAATGAAATCAGCCTTTATCTACAAATCCTGGATTTATGACCAAAGAGCGTTTAGAACTAAACAGCAGCTGTGAATGAGTTCAACTGTTCGCTGCTGTTTCAGTGAAAATCAAGACTTAAACAAACAGCTCAGATGCACACATAACACTTGCGTAATCTGTGAGGTCACAGGGTGATGGCCAGCAGTTTCCGTAGTGTAGTGGTTATCACGTTCGCCTAACACGCGAAAGGTCCCCGGTTCGAGACCGGGCGGAAACACTTTAATTTTTCTTTTCTTTTCTTTTTTCTTCTGTTTAGACGGTCGTCTCTCAGCTGGAAGGTCGGGGGTTCGATCCCCAGCACCTGCTGTCACATGTCCGATGTGTCCAACACACTTAACCTCAAATGACTCCCGCTGCTTCAGATTTAGACGACTTTATTAATCCCAGAAGGGCAAGTCAGTCTCCCTTCTGGGATTAATAAAGTTGTCTTAAAGAGGTCATATTCTGCCCTTTTTGGGGTTCGTATATTTAATCTATGTACCTACTAAAGTATGTTCACAATAGCTAAAGTTATAAAAAAAGTGTCTGTTTTCATGTACTCTCGCTCCATGCACCGGCTCGCTTCTGACTCTCTCTCTAAGGCTCTGAAGCGCCCACGTTCAGAGTCCCCACGTGTGCCAAGTCTAATCTGATTGGTCCGCCTGTCGGCTCTGCCGTAATTGGTCAGTCGCTCAGGACGGTTCTTGGAAATGTCATGCCCCTTTTACCATATTGGGAATGCAGCCACTTTAGCTCCGCAAGGGAGCAAAAACATTAGCACCTTAGCACTACTGTGCTACCGCAGGCTACGGCATATCGTGGGCGTGCCACAGAAGTTAACGGGCGTGCAACATGAGCTGCCACAACGAACCAATGGGCTTAGATCAGTGATATCACACTGACAAATCGTCACACTGGCAATTTCTTTTCGAGGGGGGCTAGAACCGAGCGTTATATGCAGCTAATTTCCGCGGACTTTGAATTTTTGCACATAGATGTGCCTAAACATGCACAGGACACATGGAAAACACACTAAAGAGCATATAAAACCAGAAAAAGCATAATATGGGACCTTTAAACAAACAGTTCAGGTGCTCACAGAGCACTTACGTAATGTATGAGGTCACAAAGTGTTGGCCAGCAGTTTCCGTAGTGTAGTGGTTATCACGTTCGCCTAACACGCGAAAGGTCCCCGGTTCGAGACCGGGCGGAAACAATCTTTTTTTTTCTTTTTTTTTCTTTTCTTTCTTTTCTTTCTTTTCTTTCTTCTTCTGTGTAGACAGTCATCTCTCAGTTGGAAGGTCAGGGTTCGATCCCTAGCTCCTGCAGTCACATGTCCGATCTATCCTTGGGCAACACACTTTATAATTTCTGCCTTTTTGTTTGGGAGGTCAAGCTCTTAGACGGGCTCTACTCCATCCTCCAAACTGCACTAGATGGTGTAACCATAAATAAGATTAAATTTTTGAGTTCAGGAAATTTCTCCTCACATGGGATTAGTATTATTGAAAGATTTTGGAGCCGAGTGAAATCCAGAAGGTGTTTCAGGTTTATTTCCCTACAGGCTTAAACTGCCAACCTGGCAGAGAGCAGCGAGTGTAAGAACGCTTCAGCAAAAACTAATCGTTTCAATTAGACGACTCCTTCAAGGAAAACTCTGCCCAACGGTGCAGTGATTATAACATTACTTATTATAGGTATAAATCCTTGTTCATTGAGCTGTAATGGATTTACACTTTTCAATTTGAGGTTAAGCCAAAGCCTGTTTCCCCCCTCTGTATAAAGCCTCCTCTTCATTATTTACCTCTCTCCCCGCGTTAGTCGCATTAATCCAAATGTTTGTGCAACAAAGAAAGACAGACATTGTTTTTCCTCCTCGTTGCTAAATCTTTTCTCGACTCTTTTGCCCCTCCTCTCTTGTGTCTCTGTAGGTCGGTTTCTTAAAGACGCAGCACCGGTATGAAATAGTGTTCACCTTGCCTGAAGTCCCAGCTCTGGGGAAGGATGTGTGTCCAGCACCGGTGCCCAGTCCACATCTCCGGATCACTGATATCACACCCGCACCAGAGGGTAAGATCAGTTTGAAAAAAATAATCTGCTTAAAGGCTTTATATGTGATTTTTCACACTTAAATATAATAGAAATCAAATATATCCTCTGAAAATAACTCTGTGAGTCATGACTGTCTGCAATGGGTGTAACACCCGAGTCCCACTGTCTGTGATGCTTTCAGAGTTTTCAGAGTCCTATCTTCAGTTTGTTTACATCGCCAGGACGGCCGGCTGACTCCTCCCCTCGTGTATAAAAGTTGTTTAATTGAGGGACTAGAGAAAAGAAGAATAACATACTGTACTCACTGCTTAACTGTGTTTCTAGATCACGCTCATTTCAGGTAAATTTACATGCAGTGTGAAGATACCAGCATAATAAAGATCGCTAGCATTAGCATGCTAACACAACAATGCAGAGCAAGTTGTTTTGGTTTCATGCTGGTGCTCAAGGGCGACATCTGCTGGATCAAAAAAATTGCATATAAAGCCTTTAAGGGCTGTGTCGTGAAAGCCAATTAGCATTTAGATTTCCAGACTCCCTGGAATGCATCCGAAATGATGGATCCCATCTCCATTCAACAAATGTGCATTTTAAAGTTGTTCTCCTCTTCCCTAAAGGACAGCCCGAACAAAACAATATTTTTACAAATCTGCGTCATGACGATGGTTCTTCAGCAAACTTAAAGCTCCTGTGAGAGCTCCCCTCCCCCCCGTGGATAAGGAGGCACATATTTTGTCCTTGCTGTTGAACACTAACCCTCGGCTGGACCAGAAGTACCCAAAAGTTTTCCCAGGCACATCTGTTGCTGTCAAACCAACACCTGGCACCCCCCAACACTTTTTTTTAGAAATGTAACTTCAAAGTGTGTGAGTCTGTCCTGGATTCATCCCTAAACCTGATCACTCAGGTCAAAAGGTGGTCCTCTAATGTTTCTGGGAGTCGTTCCAGCTACGAGCCTGTAACTCCAGCATGTTACTGACCTCTCTGTAACCCTCACATTAGGCCCAGTTGGCCCGTTACCGCCCCCCCCCCCCCCCTTTCCTTCCTTCACCGTTGGTCTGCACTCACATTAATCCAGTCCCAACTACGCCTCAGCACGGTTACCTCTTGTACATGCGTCATCACATATTAATACGGCACATGCATGGCTTTACAGCATCATGAAGTGTCCTTTAGTTTACAAGAGGTCAAGAGACAAGCAAACAGGACTTTGGGGGTCAAACATGCTTGGGAAAAAGATTGCTCAATGCGAGTGTGTTTGTGTGCCTGCTGATGTTGACAGTGTTGTATTTTCATGACTGTTTACTCGTCAGCCTTCATCCTGTTGTCATTATGTCTTGGCAGCTGGATTATTCTTTTGGTTTCTGATCCATATAAGAAGTAGTCACGCAGAGTGTGTGTGTGTGTGTGTGTGTGTGTGTGTGTGTGTGTGTGTGTGTGTGTGTGTGTGTGTGTGTGTGTGTGTGTGTGTGTGTGTGTGTGTGTGTGTGTGTGTGTGTGTGTGTGTGTGTGTGTATTAAAACCCACCAATAAAGAGGATATGTAATCTCTTCTCTGTTATTTGTGTTTCTCAGGAGGTCTGAAGGTGACGTGCGAGTACATGGCTCAGCACGAGGGCGTTCTGTGCGAGGAGGTGCTGCTGCTGAGCGAGACCAACGAGGACGTCTGTGTTAAGGTCAAAGTTCACGCCAGAGTCATGGGTGAGGTTACTTCACAAATATGAGTGATGCGAATGTCATTGTTCTGTGCGTGAAAATGTACAGTTTACATTGAAAGACATAGTGGTCGTGTGGAGGACATTGTGTCAGTTTGGGTTTTCAAAAACATAGGAAACATTTTTTTGAAAGGATGCAACAACAACAAAAAGTTTACTCTGAGAAGATGAAATGAAAGTGGATTGATTAATGTTCAATCGAAGCAGACTGAGGGAATAAATGATGAAAGTGTGCGACTCAACTCAGAGCTGTAGTGTGTAGCTGATCTCCCTTTAGCACATCTTCATCATCTGATGTTCCTTCAGCGCCGACGCCATCGTTTCAACTCCTGTTGTTTCAAACTTGAACACACCTCAGAAAAAAAACACACAAAACATTTCTCCTTAAACAATCATACACTTCCTGTCCTGCTTCACCAAGATTCAAGATAGAAGTTAAGAGAAGAAAAGAATACAAAATAAAACTCTTTATAAATACTGTATCCTCCATGTAAGCACACAAACAGAGTGAAAGTGTGAGCAGAGAGTGTTTGTACGAGACGTCATCTACAGAGTTCAAATCCAATTTTAGTTTCAGAACATGTTTTTTAATAT